>NW_024537673.1:0-124974 GCF_016628075.1 Suillus paluster
CTTGGTCCCAGGTGAACATCAGTGCGCAGGCGGTGCCCTCCATGAGCTATATACCAAGACAAGGAAGCAAATGATGAAACTTGAGCCGGGCCAAGACCAGCTGGAAAATATAAACCCCTGCTTCAGGAGCAGCTCAAAATCAGCACGCGTCGGCGATCCTAATGCCCGAGGTCAGCGAAATGAGTCTCTCGCTGGTTCTGGTCTATCGAAGTAGATTTGGGGGGGTCTGGATCACTCGTGGAATGAGGAATGTGAGTTCCAGCTTGCTTGACAAATGCCTGCGATCTGACCGGACCCGCGTGAAGTTTACCAAGTTCATTGGCTTCGGGCAAAGGCACTACAGGATCGATGGAAGGAAGAACTGATATTGGTGGAATTGGAGATGGATTGGACATGTAATTTCTTCTTGTTGAAATCAAACGCAATGGGGCGACTGGATGAGGGAATCATTGGTGAAACACCTTCTGGGTCATGCTTGCTACTCTGGAAGGCAATCCCAATGTATTCATTACTGGCGCAGGATGCTCAGGCAGCGTTTCAAGACCTGCAGAGCATGTTAATAGATGCCCGAGATGAATGAATTATGAATATGTTCTGCTGATATATGATTCGATCCCAACAATTGAGTCTCGGCAAGGGGCCAGGTCAGCCCATGTTGAAGTTTGAATTATTTTATCAATCCATCAGTGGATCCCATCTGAAAAAACCATCATTATCATTGCTAGCGTCCTACTCCTGCATTGCCCATGTCTGATTTAAATTCACCTCCTGAATCCACTTTTGCACCTCCTGCATCTACTCCTGCCACTGAGGATTCCGGCACTGAATATAAACCCCCCACAATGAGTCTTGCAGATATTGCAGTTACATTGGCAATGGCTGCATTGCGCATTCAAGCCTGTATCAGTCAATATCAGACAGAGGCTGCCGAGAACGATGTTCCTTTGGCTCGGATAATCTACTTTAAAGCCGGAATCCAATGGGAGATCACTGTAAGCCATCAGACAGATGACTGTGGTGGGGAATATACTGAGATTGCCAACAGACTTTTGTGACACCAATTCTGCAGTACTCAGCTGCAAGGAACATAATTTCGGTTATGCCACCCCCGATCACTCATATTCTTCACTTGTTTCCTCAGCTCACATGGAACGCGGTTCCAGACCACATCTTTTCATCCCACTTATCCGAGTTTCGTCTGGTCCGGGATCACGGAGAACCCTCCCGGATCGTATCCTCCTATGATACTCCATGATGGATGGGGGACACTACAATCCCTAACCAACCATGGCAATGGGATCGGGTAATAGATTCCTGTCACTTTCACTACCAGCATTGGCTAGTAAGCATTATACCCAACTTCCTTGATAGATCACTAATCTGATCTAGAGTGGCGTTGAGGACAATGGTTTCATCCTTCCGGAGCAGCTGGACAGCACCCCGGCTCCATCACTGGTGGGACTGAAGTGGATTAGGGAATGCCTGGTGTCGTTGATTCAGGACCATCAGGAGGGCATCCGTGATAAGATGGTGGAGATTGATATGTACACTGACACCCTAGCCCGGTTGAAGAGAGCCAGAGGGGATGATCCCTATTAAATGTTAGTGTATCAAATGTTCATGCCCTTTAGACGTATGTTGTACAGATCTTTGACTCAATGTCGAGTTCCGGGTATCACATTCTGCGTACTGGGCATGGAGCACCAAGGTTAGGAACTAACATAACTAAGGCCTGGGTGTTGAGTACCAAACACTGAACACCGAACACCGAATACCGAATGCTGAGTATCAACGTCCAGGTATCAAGTTCAGTGTATCAAGTTCCGGGTACCGAGCATCGACCATTGAGTTCCAGGTATCGACCATTGAGGTCTGGGCATCAAGTGCCGGGTGTCGAGTACTGACCACCGAACAGTATCGAGTACTGAGTACCGAGCTCCAGGCTCCGGGTTCTGGGTGTTGAGTACCGACTTCCAGGTGTGCGATCCGGGTGCTGAATGCCAAGTGCCGGGCATTGACTACCGAGCTCCGAGTTCCGGGCCTCAAGTACCGAGTGTCGAGTACCGAAACCCAGCATACACATTTTGTAAATTGGACAAATCACCATACTGAGTCCCGAGTCCCGAGTACCGAGTACCAAGCTCCAGGTTCCGGGTTCTGGGTGTTGAGTACCGAACACCGTATACCGATTACCGACTTCTGGGTGTGCAATCCGGGTGCCGAGTGCCAAGTGCTGGGCATTGACTACTGAGCTCCGAGTTCCAGGCCTCGAGTACCGAGTGTCGAGTCCCGAGTGTCGAGTACTGAAACCCGGAATACACATTTTGTAAATTGGACAAATCACTGTACTGAGTACTGAATACCGAGCTCCAGGTGCCGACGTCTGGGTGTCGAGTACCAAACACCGTATACTGATTACTGGCTTCCGGGTGTGCAATCTGGGTGCCGAATGCCGAGTGCCGGGCATTGACTACCGAGCTCCGAGTTCCGGGCCTCGAGCACCGAGTGCTGAGTACTGAAACCCAGAATACACATTTTGTAAATTGGACAAATCACTGTACTGAGTACCGAATACCGAGCTCCGGGTGCCGACTGTCCAGGTGTCGAGTACCTGAACACCAGTATACTGATTACCGGCTTCCGGGTGTTTAGTGCTGAATGCCGAGTTCTGGGAGTGGAGTACTGAGGTCCGGGTATCAAATGTCGAACATTTGCCTGTTTGATGCTTGATTATTGGCACTCGAACATTGGTAATTGGTATTTGACAGTAGGTACTATCACATGGGTACTAAGCTATGTGCCTGTTCTATCCTTGCCAGGATGGAGTATGTACGTGATCCATCCGAGCCCATCCACATGAGGGAATCCCGGCATAAATATGAACAGAATCCCTCATGTACCATGCCCAAGCAATTCTATCCCCTTCCACTTCATGAACCCCATGTCTTACGATCCTTCCTGAAAACGCGATCATACAGCCGGGCTCATACATGAACTCCAGCTGAAGACTTGGCATACTCATGTGAGCATTCAAATAACTACCCACGGTGGTGAGAATATCGAAGCATTCAGGAATGGATATGTGGTCTCGATGATTGGGGGTTTGCCGATTGGAAATGACGGTGAGGGTGTTAAACATGGATGCCCAGTACTGGAGGGTCTCTGACATCCTCGGAATATTCTTGCTTTCGGCTGATTGTCCGAGGCTTAAAAAGGCTCATATCCCAGCCCAGTACTGCTCAGGATGCATCACCCTGAGTGCGGCTGATGCGATGGCTGCCGGCCTGGCAATGGCTTTGAGAATATTCTCAGAGAATGGTCCCTTCAATGAGGCAGATACCGCCAGGTCTGACAGATTCTACTGGATTGGTCAGTGTAACTATCGGAAACCGCCATCTCATGAGATCCCACCTCGTGCCCCTGTTGAAACCAAGCCGGAGATAGATTGATGCATCCAGGAGATATGCCATCATTTTCCGAGCTTGGTTTGAACCAATCCTGATTAGTCCGCCAACTCCCATCAACCTTTACACTTTTTGCAAGGCTCGGACTGAGCAAATCGGAGGCTGCCAGAATTTCCTTCTGGAGTTCCCATTTCATATTCCATATCCATTGAGTAACAAAATATGTTACCCACCTGGGTGGTTTCTGTCAGGGCATCCGGGAGGTACCACACAATGATGGCGCCGGTAGCATCAAGAACTGTCGCGGGTATGTCGACCAACTTTGTACCTTCATGGCCAGGTGGACACCTCTCAAGCAACCTCGCCTCTCTTTCTTCATTATGTCCAGTGTCCTTCGGGGAGATCATTTTGCTGTATCTCGCAATATCAATCTGCATCCGAACTGTGAAGCAATTTGAATGATCAAATGGACTGTCCGAATCTGCGGGAAGACCCACTGGGATTGTTATATGCCTTTATGAGGCAATCCACCAATCGATCGCAAGCCATCACCAGATCAGTGTCTAGCTTAGGAGAAGGTATGACTGGGTCTCCTCCTGTTTTCTCGGCAATGAATTTCTGTTCGGTATATTCACATGCCTCATGAGTGACTGTCAAGGCCCAAGTGCAGCCAGAAGGTTATTTCAATATCGGAGGTGGAAGACACATTCATGATGGTGTTGATCTTGGGAAATCAGATGGTCAATGCCGGATGTCCACAGACTTTAAAGGTGGTGGAGATAGGGTGGATCAGATAGGGAACCTTGATTTTAGCTTTCAAAGATGGATTATCATTTCATTGCTATACTAATATGTCAATGAAATACCGGATAATGGGAAGGGTGTGAGATATCAAATATTTGAGTGTCAGGACCCGGGACCCGGGACTCCCGGATCCTGGAACTCGGTACATGATGCTTGGTTCATTCAAATTTCGGTAGTTGGAACTTAGCTTTCAAAGACGGATTATCATTCATTGCAATGTTAGTATGTCAATGAAATACCAGATCATTGGAAGGGTGCTAGATATCAAATATTTGTGTCGAGACCCGGGTCCCAGAACTCAGTACATGATGCTTGGTTCAGTCAAATTTCGGTAGTTGAAACTGACCTTTCTATGATGGATTATCATTCATTGCAATGTTAGTATGTCAATGAAATACCAGATAATTGGAAGGGTGCTAGATATCAAATATTCGAGTGTCGAGACCCTGGGTCCCGGGTCCCGGAACTCGGTACATGATGCTCGGTTCATTAAAATTTCGGTAGTCGGAGCTTGGCACTTGGCACTCGATAGTCCCACCCATCTATATCATATAATAACCTCAGCCCACCTGTCAACATCATATACATCTGGGCCCACCCGTGTATATCATACAACACCCTTGGCTCGGCCCACCTGTCGACATGATGTGTCTGGGCCCACCCATGTATATGATAACAATTAAACTCGATGCCCAGAACTCGGTGCCCAGGAACTCAGTACTCGGTACTTCGTGATTTGTTCAATTTATGAAATACCTGGAAGTCGATATTAGTTACCTGGAACTCGATATTAGTTACCCGGACATCAATAGACATTACCCAGAACTCGATAGACGTTACCTGGAACTCGATAGATGTTACCCGGCCCGTGGATATGATATCAACCATCTCAGCCCATCCATCTATATAATATACTACTACCTCGGCCCATACGTCTATATAATATACTACCACCTCGGCCCATATGTCTATATGATATGTATCTGGGCCCACCCGTATATGTGATATCCAACTACCTCGGCCCACCCATCTATATAATATCTAATAAATTGCTCTCTCGGCCCACCCATCTATATTATATACCCCCATGTCGGCCTACCCGTCTATGCAATATACGACGACCTTCAGCCCACCCATATATATAATAAATATTTTACCGCTCCCTCGGCCCACCCGTATATATAATAAATATTTCACCACTCCCTCGGCCCACCCGTCTACAAAATAATACCAATATGTCGGCCCACCCGTCTACAAAATAATCTTAATTCGTCGGCCCACCTGTCTAATATGATATATATCTGGGCCCACCCGTCTATGTGATAACAAGCACCCTTGACATACCCGGCTATTTGATACACATCTACCTTGGTAAACCCATCTACATAATATCCAACTACCTCGGCCCATCCATCTATTGAATATTCATGTCTATCGGCCCACTCATCTACTCTACATATTCCCTACATGGGCCCACCCGTCTCCATCGGGAATAATAACACTCCCGTCCCATCCGTCATAGTCGAGGATATATCTACCTTTGGCCCATGGTCCGCTGGCCCGTATCATACGGGATATTATGCACGTCTGTTCACTCGTATAATACGGAGATATGTTACTGCAATATGTGAGAAGGAGGGGAAGGAGGGAAGGGATTCGTTACCTGGGGTGGCCTGTGATGGGGAGCGCGGATCCCTAGGAAGTACCATAGAAGACATGACTGTAACCCTACATTAATCAGACTTCTTTTTGCCTATCATTCAGAAGCAAAGCAGCCTTGCTTGCCCTAATAACCAGACGCAAAGCAGACAGCAGACCTAATATTTCAGATGTGATTTGTATGTCGGGTTAGATGCAGGGGCAGCTATCCAACACAAGCCCACATTGCCTAACCCACCTTGGGATTTGCTCTCAAACGGTCACCATTCTCCACTTTAACCAGTGGGGATTCACACATTTGCCATTCTCTGGTTATAGTATATTTATTGCCACTACTTCTACGTCAACCCTATCGGGTTATTTTGTCATTTCCGCAGTGATTTTTGATAAGTGACAAAAGTAGGGATAAGTGCCAAATAAGTTGAAATAAGCAATGTGTGAATTTACTGATGACACAACAGGCTCTCAGGCGAAAGGTCTCCAAGATGAGTCAAACATACCTTGTAGCTCAAAGCAGTCTATGTGCTGTCAAAGTACCTGTACCCGTCTGGTGAGTTGAGGAGTTGTGTATAACTGGCCCAAGACTTATGTTTTATCCCCGCAGGCAAGCTCCATCCCAACGTTAAGCTCCTTGCTGGTTAAATTCAATTTGATACACAAATTTGTACGAACCTCTTTGCCTGTGGTGTTTCTATCTCCATATTCTTGCTCCCAGCTGCCTCTTCACTCTGCCGCACGATATTTTCTGTCATCTCCCTTACAGCTACCTTTGCTAGCCTGCAGTTGTGTTCTCGAACATTACCGATGGCCTGTTGCTATGCTAGACGCACTTAATACTGTAAAGCTCGTACACTAAACATAATTCAGCTTTGTATGCAATAATATTTCAGCACCTTGCTGTGAATCTCAGAGTGTGATTTCAGAGTACCATTTCAGAGTAAAATTTCAGAGTACGGTTTCAGAGTAAAAAACGGCAATTTCAGCACCTCCATTTCAGCACTTAACGCTCTGAGTTTTAGAGGATCATCCTCTGAAATCACCTAATGAAATTCATTGGATCTACTACCCACAGTGAGTAGGCATTAGTGTTGAGCTGAATGACAGGTTCGACGCGCGCTGCCCTGTGTATTAGCAATACTGGTGTAGTTGTGGATCGCACTCGTGGATCGTACTACCAGGACTAGTAATAAACACTGTCCTCCCTGAGAGCCTGTTCAGCAACCGACATTTGAACAAAATTTAGCCAACCAAACAAATTGTGCATGAGCGGCACGAAAGCCGACATGTCAGAGTTTGAATTCACTTGCCCTCCGACTATGATGACGATTCCTACTACTATTAGCCATTGATACGATCCTCTGCAGTGAAAGCGCATCTTTGCAACTGTAGCTGTTCTCATTGTCTGTACCCAGTTTCAACTCCTGTCTACGACCAGAAAGAATGAAAACAAATCATCTGTACCAAAAGCACAGTGGACCACCCTGGAGGTTGAGGCTCTCTTGGATTATCTAATCATGCAGGTATCCAAGATGGCAGGGACAACATTCAGAGAGGAGACATTTACCAATGCTGCAAAGAAGATAGCAGAGAAGGTTGAAGAAGCAGGGATTCAGGCCCAACCCAAGACCATGACACAGTGTAAGACGAAATGGTCAACTGTGAGTTACATCTGTCCCACTCAGATCATTGCTAACATCAACTGCCCCTATAGTTGAAACAGATCCACAGCGCAATAGACAGATATCGGAACAGTCAATTGGGATGTCATTGGGACAATATTAATGGGGCCAATATTCAGGGGCCATTGGCAGAGCTCACGTGGGAGCAATTTCTCAATGCCAGCAGCGGCAACAAGGTATGTAAATACATTTGGCCTCCAGTCTGCTGCTTACATTTTGTCTTGAGGTTATGAAACCTTTTAAAAACAGCGGATGGCCATTTTGGTCCAAGATGTTGCAGATTCTGCCACACGGCAGTACCGCTGTTGGGGCGGCTGCCTATAACCCAGCTTCACTCACTGCACAAGCATCAGCGGCTGCTGCCGCTACTAGTGCTGACCCAGAAGCAAGTGGTGATGCTCTGGGTCTTGATATGGGCATGGCTGATGCTGCCACCGCCGCCGGTGGTGTTAGCAACATACCTGAAGTTGACGCCACTAACGCAGAGGCCTTGGATGGCTTTGGATGGGGCCATATCATGTCTACTCTTCCAACCCCTGGGCCTGTGGCCGGAGGTTCTATGTTCCCCCCTCCCCCGTCTTCAGTGGCAGCTTCTAGCACAGGAAAATGCTCACACTCCGATATGATCCTTTCTGCCACCACCCCCAGAACCTCTGTTCCGGAGTCTCCCACCGGCAGCACTGATAAAAAACCTAGATTATCAGCACGCGGCGGCGGCAGCAGCAGCAACAACACTGGCATGTCGCGCATCACTAACGGCTCTGGCAAAAAGGCTGCCAAGGACGCTGCCAGCACCGCTGCATTTATGAACCTTCAAGGCTGCATCAACCACCTGACAGATAGTCTCACAGCATCGATGGTCAGTACTGATGAAAATCGGGTAGCAGATGAAAGATCGAGTGCCATGTCCATGATGCAAGATGAAGATGGTGTGTCAGGAGATGACAAGATCACCCTCATGAACGTGTTCATGAGGAGCCCAGTTGTATGCTCCACCTACTTGCTCAACAGGCCCGAGAATTGTCTACCCTTTTTAGAATCTGTTATCTGGCAGGCTCACAGGGGGGAGTATGGTGCATTCTAATTGTCTTCTCACTCATCGAAATCATATCGCCGTCTTGTTGCTTCATCCTCTTTCATATCGCATCTTACAAATCACGTTACATAGCCTCCATTCATTGATATGCAGTGCATCTTCATGTTGTAGTCCTATGTACACTATGCATCGTGAATCTATGCATCGTTACCATCATCCTCACTCCCATAGTACTCATCTATGTCGTCCTCATTCTCCGAGTCTTCATCAATATCCAACGAGTGAGCTACGTCAATCAGATCACGCTCCTGCAAAATTGTCTGGTAATCTTCCCACATCTTAGTTGCCATGTGATCACAAAATATGTTGGCTTCATCGTGGATAGTTGCGGGTTCGGGTGGGTCATCGCGTGCTTCGCCAGGTTGTCCTTGATGGGTGGGGTTATCATTGAAGATGGCTCTCTGAGGTGGAGGCTCTTCATATGGGTCATGAGCGCGTATGTAATTATGAAGAGCGCATAGCGCAGTGGGTATGTGCGCCTGAATCCCTATCTTATACTCTGGGGATACTAAAAGAATGCAAAAGCGCCGCTTCAGAACACCGAAAATATGTTTGGTAATGTTGCGAGCGGATGCATGGCGAAGATTAAATAATTCTTCCTTGTTGGTGGGTCTGGAAGCAGTGTTGGATGAGCCGAATAACAAAAAAAGAGCCTATGACATACCTGACGCTGGCACGACCCCATTCAGCCAGATGGTACCGAACGCCGTGGTAAGGGACCAAAAGTTGTTGGCATGAGGGGAACCCCAGGTCTGCAAGAAGATATTTTCCCGCCGGAAGATTCAGCCCGTCATTGCGAGCTACATCCCAGAGCCGTGCATTGGTTGCAGATCCCTCCCATCCAGTGAGTGCAAAGGTGAAATTGAGGTCGAAATCACAAACGAAGAGGCAATTTTGAGAGACGAAACCTTTTCAATTGTAGTAGAGGTGGCGGGTGGTGGAGGGAGGGAACGCATGGATGTGACTGCCGTCAATTGCTCCGATAGCGTCCTGGAAGTATGGCCATCGTTTTGGGTTGTCGCGAATAGCACTGAAGACAGGGGCATTGTCGGCAGGAAGGTTTACATGCGTCGTATAGAATGGGTGGGAGGCGAAAATCTCTAAGATCTTGCAGAAATACCTACAAGGGAGTTAGTGTCAGGCGTGAAACATAGATCGAATCACAAACTTGGAAATAGTAGTGTTTGAATGCTGGAATCGTTCTGCAACATGTCTAACCATCAAACCTGTGACACAAGTGTACAGAAAAATCGCCAACTGCTCCTCGAGTGATACAAAGTGTGAATCCATGTGACCAAAGTTTCGAAGGTCACACACCAAGCTCTCAAAGACGTGAGCAGTGACACCAAGCTTGCAGTGGATGCGCTCTGGGTGGCCGACAATCAACTCCATCACCCACTCTTGCCCTGTGAGGGCAGATGTGTGGTAGGGTTCAGGATCATCCTGGACTTGCTGTAGGAGGATATGCGCTGTGGCGGCAAGTAGAATATTGAGGAGGAGGGCAATGTAATGAAGCATATGCTGGTGAACTGCAGCTTGCGGTAAACGAGTCTGGTTGGAGTGAGTCTGTACTGCTAGTGGTCAAGTCAGCTGGGCTATGAGAGGTCTCTGTTGAATAAGAGGGTTAGTCAATGGCTGCCTGAATACTGGATCCATGGCTAGTATGTTATCGATAACGGTCAATCTTACCGAGGGCTTTCAAACTCAGCTTACATCTCAGTCACACTCGTGCCACTGACAACTTTCGAGTTGGTAAAATTTTGTTCAAATGTCGGTTGCTGAACGGGCTCTAAGTCTGTAACTCGTGACCTGATCTGTCTCCAATAAGCCTTCCCACCATCAACCACACCTCGACCTCACATAATCCTTACCTAAATAGGTTGCCATACGACCCTGGGAAGGGCAAACCAATTAGCTAGCATTTCATCAATCCCTTACACTGCCAGTAATTAGTCGAATAATGCTGAATATCTCTAATGTGGTAACATAAGCTTTCGGCAGTGTCTGCTACGGTACCAGCCACGAGAAGTAACCTTCTTCTTTAGGCAATTGTGCGTCGGCTCATTACCGAACCTTTGCACTCGTCGTTGCCCACGACGAGCACGACTATTTGAAGACATACTCTCTCTTTCTACACAATGGTCAGAACAAAATGTCACAAGGGTGTCTCTCACAAGGTTCATATCACAGGATTCTCATACAATGGACAATATTGCAATGACATTCTTGGACAACGGGCAGTAGCGCGTGAGCGGTCTGCAGCTCAACAGCGTTATTGCATTAATACAACAGGTAAAGTTTTTTTTATCTACACTCAATATTCTGCTCACTAGTTTACTAGGCCTCAGTGCTGATTCTCTTTCTGCACTCAGAAACTCGTGAAAGGGCTAGACAACATCTCATCGATACAGGTTTTGCTGACCACGACCTTATCCAACAGATCCGCCAACTACGCAATCAGTTCAAACGGAAGACACGCCTTGCTAAACGACAGTGGGCAAACGAGACTCTGGGAAAAGCCACTCCCGATGACGTCTGGAATTTCACTCGATGGCCCAAAGGGATAAGAAACTACCCCACGCCACCACTCAGACGAAACAACGGTCAAAACATGGCAATAACACATGAGGAAAAGTGTGCTACACTACGAGGTGAACTGTTCCAACCGCCCCCGAATCTAGACTTAGCTGCACCAGATTTAGAACAGGACCTCCCGGATGACATCCCATGGGAACCCATAACATATGCCGAAGTGAAGAATGGTATATACCGACCAAATCGCAAAAAAGCTCCTGGACCCAGCCAAATCAACTACATGGCTCTCCGATGGGCCTGGGAGGTTGCATCGGAATATATCTACTTACTAATCTCACGCTGCGCAAATGTAGGCTACCATCCCATCGCCTGGCGACGCACAATCGCAGTAGCCCTGCGCAAGCCCCGAAAACCAGACTATTCGAACCCGAGAGCCTATAGACTAATCCAGCTAGAGGAATGTCTTGGAAAAGTCCTCGAAAGCGTACAGGCAAGTAGATTAGCATATCTCACAGCAAAATATCTGCTGGTACCTTCTTCACAGTTCGGAGGTCGCCCAGGAAGCTCCACAGTCGACGCAGCCCTATCATTCGTTCATGATATCGAAGCAGCCCGTAATCACGGACTTGTCACGTCGTGCATCACATTCGACATCAAAGGATACTTCGACTTCGTCAATCATACACGGCTACTCCGAATACTTCGGGACAAGCACCTACCGCTCCCTATGGTAAAGTGGGTGAAATCCTTCCTCAGCGAACGACAAGCAGCAATCTGCCTGGACGGAGTACTGTCACCATCGGAACCAGTCGAAAACGGTATACCTCAAGGATCCCCAATATCACCGGCCCTTTCGATTATCTGCACAAGCCCACTAAACGAAGCCTACAATGCGAAAACTCGAGCTCGTGAATTACGCCCGGACAAAGCCACACCGACCACATTAGCATGCTACATCGATGATGGAAACTTATATGTCTCCTCTCCATCCTTGGAGAACAATGTCGCAATACTCCGGGAGGAGTTCATTTTTGTGAACAATTGGCTTCGCGAAGCTGGACTGATGGCGGAAATTGACAAATCTGAGCTCATCCATTTCACATGGCGTCGTGCACCGGATCGACCACCTATCCTGCTGCCTAGTGACGAAGGACAGGTGACAATTAACCCCCGTGACTGTATCAAATGGCTTGGTATATATTTCGACTCTAAACTCTCTTTTCGCAGGAATGTATGTGAACTGGCAGGCAAAGCGGAAAATATCGCCCAAGGACTACAAATGCTTGCAAATACGGTAAGAGGTCTCTCGCAATCACTATTGAGAACTGTATACTCGGCTTGTGTCCGCAGTGTAATGACATACGCAAGCCCCGTTTGGTGGACGGGCGTGAAAACCCATGCAAACATGCTTACCCGCGTCCAAAACAAATCCCTTAGACATATCTGTGCCGCTTTCCGAACCACCCCAATAAAGGCCCTAGAAATAGAGACATCAATCCCCCCCATCAACCTCTTCCTCGAACACGCAAACGATAACGCCGCCACTCGACTACTCAAACTCCCCTCGTTCAACCCAATCCTACAGAGACTTGATCAACCCTGGCGACAATTTAACCTCGCTGACCCCCCACCCGCTCTTCCCACCGACAAATACCGTCCTCGCAGCCGCAAACCACCAAAATCGACCAGACTCACCCGTCTGTCAAAACGAGCATCCCCGAACGCGGAACGCATCAACATATTTGCGCTGCCACCTTGGGCAAACACGAAGGAAACGTACCGCGGCCGCCTAACGATCTCGGACAAGCAAAGAGGAGGCAAGAAAGAAGCCGCCAAAGCGCACATACAAACCGCTCGTAATCTACGAACGGAGGACACGCACCTTCTCGTTTACTCAGACGGATCGAAACAATCAGTCAGAGAGGAGGAAAGAGCTGGAGCAGGATGGGCCGGCTATCACAGAGGAAGAGAAGTCTTCTGGGGTCAGGAAGGAATGGGTCCCAAAGCAGAGGTGTATGATGCAGAGATGGTAGCGCTCCTTCGAGCAATATCGCGAGCTATCAGCTTCGCGCAAAATTCCCAGGTGACCCATTTACATTTCTACGTCGATAACAACTCTGTGGTGCAGGCTGCATATGCAGCTGCACCCGGACCCTCACAATACATTGCATTACAGATCAGACGCTCGATCGAAGACTACCTAACCACATCCCCCCTCCATCATGTCCAAATTGCATGGATCCCAGGACATCACAACATCATCGGCAACGAACGTGCCGACGAGCTTGCAAAAGAAGCCACTGGACGTAACGACTCGTACCACTCGACCTATGCAAATGCGCGCCGAAGAAACAAGGAAGGGATCTTGCAGAAATGGACAGAGAGTTGGAATAGAGACGTGGCAGCACAGACTGGACGCTTCGCTCTCGCAAATCGACTCCCACCAACGCTCAAACCCCGCCAACATTTCACTCACACTCCTCGAGAAGTTTACGGCCGTCTTATACAATGCCGCACAGGACACGGATTCATGGGAGAATACTACGCTGCATTCGTTCCAACCGAACCCACCCTCTGCCCATGTGGAGAACCACGTCAAACACGAGAACATATCATACGTGACTGCCCACTATTTGCGCGACAACGCATCCATCTGCGTGAGGTATCACACAACATCATACTCAACGAAATTTTGGGTACGGAGAAGGGCATAAAGGCACTAGCGAAGTTTATTCAAGAATCCAGCGCATTAAAGAAGGTCGCACTGGAACGAGAAGGAGACTGGGAAGAAAGGAGAGGGACAGAAGCCTGAGTAAGGGCAAAGAAGGAAGTGACGAGGGAAGGAGGAGACGAGGAGAGATCAGAAGGAGGAGGAAGGAGAGAAAGTGTATCATATTATACTAAGCCTGGACACCAAACGAGCCCACACGCACACCAAAACTCATCAAACGCGGACCGCTTGGCTATTCGTACTATACCTACATCCCTCACCCTGTTACAACACTCCCCAGCACAGCCCTAACAGGGCACCGCGTCTTAACAGCTCACTTTGTTTGTTGCGGTATATAAATATAGAATTTCTCTCTCTCTCTCTCTCTTTCTGCACTCGGAGACGTTCGTTCGCAAATCCCAGGCTCTCCCACCTATGCTGATGATGAAGGACCACTCGGGGAATGGGAGCCAATCCCCGAGTCCTGGAATGATGATGAAACAATCGTGCACACCATCCGAGACTATGTTGACAATCCGTGAGTTCTAACTTTTGTAGCACACTCCTGCTGATGAAAAGGTAGCTGGAATTATCGTACACATAAGGACTCCCGTACATGGCGCAAATGTATAGAAAACCTGCATGCCAATTGGGCCCCACTTCTTCCCCAACTCATTGATCTGTTTCTCCTTTGGAAAGCTTCAAATTCAAGTGACAGGACATCAATGTCTCTGCATTCACCATCTGAATATGACTTTTTCATTCCGGTCGTGGACATATTCACACTCGACACCGAAGTCTCGATCTCACGCGATGCAGACTGCCTGTCTCCCACTGCAGCACTTATTCGTGCCGGATACCTGGGTCATGTGCCACATGCACCGTCCCTTGCATTTTCACTGCGTACATTAGAACACTTCCGACTGCTTCATGCCCGCAAGCCCTCTTTTAGTATTGAAGCATTCGCAAAAGTGCTGTGTGATTCATACCGGGTGCGTATATATCCCATCATTCGTACACTGATGCTGATGTATTACTAGATACCTTATTGACGACGCTATCGCACATCCTTGTCAGGGGCGTTTGATGCCTACCTAGCCATTCTCCGTGGTGTCGACAAGAAGATCAATGAAATTCTCGGACGTGACACTCCCAACTGGCGCATTCTCAATGCCTGCCCCCCTTGCACTTATGAATTGGAGGAAGAACCTACTCTCACCTTTGGACGTATGTATGTCCTTGATGGTGGGAACTCGGCCAAATGGATGGCAGAAGGTGCACGTAATCATGGTGACATGCGGGAGTATACTGAGAGTGACTACTTACTTCCCCGCACATATGTTGACAAGTTTGCCAATGAGGTGCAATCGCGAAATTTAGAAGCCCTGGACTCGCTGGAAGCTAACGACGATGATGAAGATACCGAAGCAGACCCAACAAGACGCAACATCGCATCAGACTGCAGCAAGAACTGGAAGGCTGCTGCGAGCGACGAAAAGAAGCGGATGTGGAGCATTTTCGATGAAACAGGCATCTTTGTCTCCGCCTGTCACCATAGCCTCCTTTTGTGGGTAGCAGATATGGTTCACAGTGGAGAACTGTGAGTTTTGCTATGATCCATCATCCATATGTTCTGACATATACATAGGGCCAAGTACCCCCTCGCAATTATATCTAAAGTTCTCGAGCTCCTCAGCGAGCGCTCTCTCGCAGCCTACGACATTGGCTGTGGGTTTGCCTCAACAATCCGCGCCAGAAGCCTCGGGAAGGCATTTGAGCAGCAAGGCTGCCGTATCTGTGTCGATGCGTTCCATGGATATGCACATAACTACACTTGCCAAACCAAGAATCATCCGAATGGCATTCAAGGTGCAGGCATTGAGGACTTTGGAGCCATTGAGCACTTCTTCAGTGCATCAAATGCACTCGCTCCTGTCATCCGCTATGCGACTGCCTACCGTCGTTCTGTCTTCCTCAACCTTTTCTTTAAGCAGTGGGATGACGATAAATATCTTAACCTCGCCACAATGATCTATCACAACTACAAGCAATCTATCAACATTATAGCATCAGAGTCTCTTGCCCTTGACGGTGCCAAAGCGTCGCTTGGAATCCAGGACGGTGATTTGGAGGCTTGGCATCAAGAAGAGATAGAGTATATTGCTTGTCTTGGCAAGGAGACCGAGTGGGACATTCACGCTATGACATATGTCGAGCTTCTTCAGAAGTTGAGGGACGCGCAGTAAGTCTTGTAGATTTGTTTTTTGTTATCTATGTTAATCTATCATTTCAGGACTTGCGCCAGCGATACTTCCTTGCAGTTTATATCTATGGTGCCGTCCAATTATCAATTCTTGCCCCCCTCACAGGATGTATCCTATTCCGCCAATGTATCAGCTACGAGAAAGGTTGAAACTCATCGTAGGTACCACGCTGAACGCCTCGACACACTTCAACGTGAAGTTGTTGCCTTGGAGGTCAAGATGGGTGTTGCTCACTGGTGGCAGCCAACCTCGCCAGAGTATCAAGAAACCATGAAATATATGGCAATGCACACCTATCAGCATGCCCTCGATAACCTCCAGCGCCTCGTAGTGCAACATCTATTCGAGTTGCAAAAGCTCAACATCTCTCAGACGGGTAAGTGTTTTGTTTGCTTTCAATGATCACCTACTGATGTGATTGTTTAGCCTACAAAATGTGCACGCATATCTCGAAGTCCCTCCAGACGCGTTGTCACGCCATTCAAACTGCCATCAAGAAATACAATGATGCAGCATCACAGCTACACCCACCGCGTCCGCCACTTGAATGGTCCAAGGTGTCTCACTATAGTTTTCTTGAGGAGTTCAATCTTCTCCATGAGATGCGACAAGACATCTGCGACAAGATGTGGGCAAGACCAGCGATTCGTGAGACATTGTGGCAATGGCTATGCATACAGCGTGCAAAGGAGGAGATTGAGAGGTGTAATGTTGAAGTCCGGCGCTTGCATATGTTTATTGTGGATGAGGACTGGCACTTCGCTCGTGTTCTTTCTTCACTTGAAGAATCGCCTTTATATTTTGCTGTTCAAGAATTCTGCAAACACCGGTGGTTGGTCAACTCCCAGCTCCTTGACCGCATTTTTCAGATTTACGCACTTTTGGGCTTTAGTGGGGTAGCCTCTCCAGGCTTAAGGAAGGGGCAAGTTGATCTTGATGTAGAGGGGGATGGTATGGACGGTATCCTTGCTGGCCATGAGCACCAGCACGAGCATGATGGTGATGATGAAACCATTGAGATGATTGATGACAAAGGTGATGACATGCAGGATATCGGGACTTTAGTAGAATACTTGTCGGATCTTGCACTTACCCGCTGAACCAATTTTACATGCAACATTTGAATCACTATGAATTGCATGAAACTAGGATGACTCGCATAGGTAGATTACAGTACTTAAATCGAGAAAGCACTGATACACAATGGTAATGAGCTACATATACGATTACAGTAGAGAAAGCACTGATACACGATGGAGATGAGTTGTGTGAAACACAGTGTGTATATGTAATCAACTCAACTTCCAGCAAGATCGTTGATCTGCCCTTCAGCCACATCTTTCTTGAATCTTTCTCTCCTCTCACCATCACTCAACCTTTTTCATGGGAAGCACTGGAAAGAACTATTGGGTTGTCTTAGGTGGACGGAAACCAGGTATTTCTTTCGAACGGTATGTTTTGTTGTCATGTAGCAAACACAGCTAATAATCTCGCAGACCATACACCCCTCAACTCCATGGCGGCCATTACTTTCCTATCGTCGTCCATTGTCGGAAGGATGAACATGCTCGGAAGCTAGACACACTTCAGACGCTCATGAAGGATATCAATGAAAGTACACCTCCAGCCAATGCTGCGCAGCTGTTTCTCAACTCAGATGTGGCCCAAGGAGTTCTTCGATGGGATATTCAGCGCCACGCTATTCATGGATTTTACGTTGTCATCTATGGATATGCGCCAGGCATCTACACCATGTGGTATGTACCGTATGATTTTAGATCTTCAAGTATCATGTTGATCAGTTATATATGTAGGGAAGACTGTCATTGCGCAGTAACAGGGTATAAGAATGCAAAGTTCAAGAAACTCACTACATTTGCTGAGGCCATGGCATGGATGATTCTGAAGGGCCAAATACTTGGACAGGAAGAACCGGTTGGCGCTGTGAGATCCGCTGTCTTAGGTACGTGTGGGCTAGTGCGTGTTTGTCTTCCTAATCAGAAAACTTCTCATAGAACCATCTGGAGCTAGCTCCAAACCCATCTCGATGTTACACGGTGCCAACCCTATGAAATCAGCCGTCTTACAACGTGAGTACCGCTACCGTGTGTTTGTCCTACTAATCATAGAATTTAACTTAGCCCAGTTCGTTATTGACTCTGAGTCAAGCTCAGATGGGCAATCATTGGCTTCAGCTGGTACTATCTTACCAGTCACACCTAAGGCCCTTCATACATGGAGAACAACGACTCCTGGATCAGCATCGCAGATTGTCGGCACCTCACCTCGTGTCCACCAATTCATTCGAGATCTTAATGGAATCCAAGGTGCATATTATCAAGCCCCTCCTCTTGATGATACTCCGCTCCCTTCTTTTGGCGATGTCGCTGA
Organism: Suillus paluster; assembly: GCF_016628075.1. Classification (NCBI taxonomy): domain Eukaryota; kingdom Fungi; phylum Basidiomycota; class Agaricomycetes; order Boletales; family Suillaceae; genus Suillus; species Suillus paluster. The sequence continues at coordinate 18,543 of NW_024537673.1, forward strand.
TGGCTATCTGCAATCTCATGGTCACACTGCTCGTGCAATTCTTTGTATCGCACATGCAGTGGAAGTCTCTCAGTCTGGGGAGGATTTTGTTCGCGATATCTCTGGAAGGGGCCTTGCTATCACTGAAGCTCAATGGCTGTGGTTGCTCATAACTGGTGACAATACCTTCTGATTCATGTATTTCTACTTATCGCTCTATGTCATTGTTTGAAGTCACGTGGCTATACATGTTAACCGATGCTAATGCGAAATTCTCAGTATTTCTTCGCCTTAACCGATGTTTACTCGCTGTGTTCCGCACCATGAAAGCGAAAACCTGGCTTGGCCGCTATCATATGAAATTACAGAAACTCACTACTCAAAAGCCTCGGAATCCATGGCGCCACCACAGCAAAGGTCGCTACAAGCACACTGCCAGCGAAAAGGCTGCTTTGAAGGAAAAATGTCTAGCCCATCGCATTACATATGCCAATGCTCTCAAGGATGCCCGTGAGGTCGTGCAGGAGCAGGCAAAGCTACTGCATGAAAAGTTTGGCAGTCATAGCATTCAGTATTATCATGAAGAGCTCATGCAGCATGCTCGCATGGCTGCATCATCACGTAGTCCTTCAAGATGGAACGCATTTGTTCGGCATGAGGTGAAGCGGATGAATCAGGGTATGTGTGTCCTCACTTGTTGTTTTTTGTCGTGCTCAGTGTCTTGTACCTTTAGAACGTCCTCCTGGTTCTCCTTTCCTCAAAGCTTCTCATTGCGTGAAAGAACTTGCGGCACGTTGGAACAGCATGTCAAAAGACGAACAAGAGAAAGAGACTGCGGATGCTATCAAAGATCTTGAAGACCATCGCGAATCTAAGCAGCTTGCCCTACACAATGTGCCTCTGAACGCTTTTCAAGATGTTCGGAAAAGTCTCGAGTTACTTGACTGTGAAGTATGACGTTTGTCTTGAAAAATGTAACAACTAGTGGCTAACACCAAACAATAGATTCATGCTTTGAATGCACGTACAGGCCTTGAGGTTGTGCTACTCACTTCATGTTCAAATATTGACCACTTCAGCCAGCCGCATATCTTCGTCACTGAGCGTGCTGCTGACTTCTTTGATGCATGCTTGGGCTCTTCCATTGCGGATATTGCAGTACGTTTCGAGGCATTCTGCATAGCTGGGGTACAAGGTAAGCATTCAATCATATTCTTGTTGTATCACACTTAGTTCCGCACTGGCAGGTCTCGCCAAGTCTCACCTCCAAGAAGTCCTTGATCTCAAGAAATCTACCAGCGAGAATATTTTACGGAAGCTTTGTACATCTCTTTAACACTTTTGTTTGCTTTTAATCTGACTCGGCATATAGAGGCAGCAGCAGCCCCCACCAAGGTGTCGCACATGTATTACTAAAATTTCGACACCTACATTACCGCTAAATTCGGGATCATCATCGAGAACTGGCCACTGCAGAAGTTCTGCTGCCTGGGGGACATCAGCTCACGCTCTGAACTCACTGTTTTGAGCCTTGCATGGGAGTCGAATGCCACTCGCTTCCGCAAGCTGACAGACAGCGAGTTTAATGAGTGGAGTAACCAGCGTTTCCAGGCTGCAATGGATCAGGCAAGAGTAGAAAGAGATGCCGGGATGGAAGTAGATGGTGAAGGACAGGAGAACAGAATAGAAGGATCCGACAACGAGCCTCTGCTCAACTCCACTGATCACCTACCAGTCTCCACCTCCCTTCCTCGCCAGCAGCAAACATCAGCCGACAACGAGCCTCCGCTCGACTCCACTGATCGTCTACCAGTCTCTACCTCCCTTCCTCGCCAGCAGCAAACATCAGCTCACAGCGTGAATGTCGTTACGATGGCGAACGGAATTGGTGTCAACATACCAAAGAAGACTCGCAAGCCGCGCTGTGATAAAGGTCAGAAGCGTGGTCCTCGAACGAAAAAGCACTCAGGTCAATCAGAGGCTGATCCTGCTATGTCACAAGGGTCTCAATTCTCTGGTCCGTCCACACCATCTGGTATTGTGTAATGCTTCTCTGTAGCCTTGTGATAATCAATACTATGTTTTTACATCTATGTTCTTGCAATTTTTGAGAGCATTATGACAGTATGTTTATTCCTTAAGAATAGCCAAAAAAAAGAGTGAATTTTGACTTAATTCTGAGATGATAGTCGTGCTCGTCGTGGGCAATGACGAGCGCAAAGGTTCGGTAATGAGCCGACGCACAATTGCCTAATGAAGAAGGTTACTGTAGAGATACGACACTAGGTTCGTCACAGGTCACAGCCCTTGACGAATCGAATCTATTTGGTGTGACCGTCACATGGATTTTGGCGGGACGAAGCTAATTTGTGACATATGGAAAAAAAAACATAAGAAAAAACATAGGTTGTGCACTAATAGGACCAGAAATCATCATACATTGAATTTGCGATGTGTCTACACTTTCCACGCCCATACTCAACCTTCAGAACACTGTTCGAGCCACCTTCCACATCTTCAGCAGCAATGTCACCCACATCATAGACTTCGGAGTGGTTTGCACACGAAAGTCCACCATCTGCATTGATACGGCAGTCAGAACGGACGTGTTCACCCCTGGAAGCCATATGGTCAAGAAGTGCATCCATTGGCACGTCACTGGGATTCAACTCCGATAGCATTAGTGGCCTCGTCCTCTGACTCGGAGTCTGTTGCCTGGTCGACGCTGTCAGTCTTGTACTGAGCAGTAGCAATCCTCGCCCATCCAGCTAGATCGTTCTTCTGAACATCGCGTAAATATTGCAATGCCTCCCGACTTGTGAGACTCGCAAACGAGAGATTGAACTTCTCCCCGGCCTTACACTGGAGTCTCCAAGTCCACTCGTTACCATTCAGCGCTATGCAAGGTGAATCCATGACAAGCTGAAGCAAGTTGCTGCAATCACGAAGCAGCATGTCAGAATGACAGGCACTTGAAAATGGATCATAGACTCACCTGGCAGGCTTTAAGACCACGGAGTCTCCAAGTCCACTCATTACCATTCAGAGCTATGCGAGGCGAATCCATGACAAGCTGAAGCAAGTTGCTGCAATCACAAAGCAGCATGTCCGATGGTCACTGTTCACCCGCGGGCGAATCTATTTGGGTATGGTCACAGGTCGCATGGACATTCGAACCTGTGACACTGAGTGTGACGTAGTCACAGGCTGCACATGACGAACCTAGTGTCGTATCTCTACAGTACTTCTCGTGGCTGGTACCGTAGCGGACACTGCCGAAAGCTTATGTTACCACGTTAGAGATATTCAGCATTATTCGACTAATTACTGGCAGTGTAAGGGATTGATGAAATGCTAGCTAATTGGTTTGCCCTTCCCAGGGTCGTATGGCAACCTATTTAGGTAAGGATTATGTGAGGTCGAGGTGATCAACCAATCGATAATTCAACCCGGCCCAATATTGCGATCATGTTTGGGCGCACGTATGTTTGCTTCCGTCACACACGCGGCAACTGCCTGTCCACACTGTGTCCCATCCACCATCCTCACCGTCCCTTTTGCACATAGTGACCGCTTTGGACTCAGAAATCTCAGTAAACATACTCGATGAATCCTCAGAAGAAGAAGAAGCACTTCGGGTTTCTAGACCGAAGCCGCTCAAATCCTCATTTGCCAGAGAGCGGACCCAGTGAAATCGAGGTGATTAACATTCCACTTACATTTTCTGGTTATGTGTAATGATGTCGTTCTAGACGTCCTCTCTCCCGCCTTCACAGCATGAATCTCGCAAAAGGTTCTCGGTACCCAAGTTCTTACGCAAGCATCGTCCTGCTTCAAGCGCTCAAAAATCGCCACACCCTGAACCCGCAGCTGCAAGTCCCAGCGCACAAGATGTCCTACCCTCTCAGACAACTCAGGTATGTTCAATCTCAACTCTGTGCATTCCCCGTGTGCAATGATGCTGCTGCAGGATCCTTCACCACTCATCGCTCCCACTCCCGAAGCAACTCCTGACCAGGCTTCTGATTTAGCGATTCAGGTACGTTCTCACGACGTAGTGAACTATCTTATCCATCCCTTTCGATAACCTACTGAGGTCTATCATCAGGCCGAACCACCACCTGACCCGAAGCTTGTAGTGACAACGCTCGCGGATGCCGAAGCAGGTTTCAAAGACGTCACACGTGTCTCAGAAATGGTTCAAAATATAGCTTCAGCATCCAACAACCTGCAGTCCGTTCCCGATACGATGGACACATTCTCCGCGATTCTTAGACCTTTGAAGGCATTCAACTCAATCGCTAACGGGCTTGCAGATGTACGCGCGTCTATCTCTATCTTGTACGTGACTGACATTCGTGCGTAGCTGCATCCCTACGCAAAGGTCGCATTAAGCATATTCACCTGCGCATCCAAGGCAAGCTCCATTTTATATTCTTACATTCGCAGGTTCTCAAGAATGTCTGGGCGACAGATAATTCTTGATCAGGCAGACCGCGATGCTGCTGTTTCTCATTTGCTCTCAAAAATCTCTGAAGTCTACACTTTCATCGCGGAAGACGAGGCGTTGGCCAAGATCCAATCTATGCTAGCGATATATGGAAAAATAGCGCGTCAGACGCTGGAGTGCGCCGATTTCATCACCCATTACTCTGAGACAAAGAGCGCATGTGAGTCCATCTCACTACTTCGTCGACTGAGACTCAATAGCCTTTGCGCAGGGAAAAGACTTGGCAAGCACATCGCAAGTGAAACGGATGCTACGATTAAGAGCTACAACGAGGCTCTTGACGGTCTTATGCAACAATTTCGGGACCGAGCGGTTCGTGACGTCGTTGTAATCGTCCACCGCATGGGTAAGAGTTGACTTTCAGGTCCTGTCGAGCCTTAACTGACATTCCGCGACCCTTAACATAGCCGAGAGTTTGGACCTCATCGGCACGGATCGTGCAGCGGGTGCCGGAGTCAACCCGTCTAAATTTTGTCTGTCCAATACTCGGCAAGAGCTTCTGACGGAGATCAAGAGTTGGATCAGCAGTGCCGATGAGGGTGCTCCACGCGTCTTATGGCTCTCTGGCACAGCAGGGAAGGGTAAATCTGCCATCGCACATACCATAGCCAACTGGTACACTGAGCATGGTGGTCTTGGTTCATGCTTCTGCTTCGATCGCACGCAGCGAGCGGATCGCCGCGAGGATAAAATATTCACGACCATCGCAAGCGACTTAGCGGACTGCAATCCTATCATGCGGCGAGCCTTGGCGCAAGCCCTTCATGATAACAACGGGCTCAAACATACCGCAGACATCACAAGACAATGGCGTGAATTAGTCGTAGGACCAACAAGCAAAGCCACGGAAGCCATCGCTGCACCTGTCCTGATCATCATCGAGGCTTTGGACGAGAGTGGTGAAGCTAATTCCCGGGAGCAGATTCTTCGTCTGCTTGCTGGCAAGCTGAACGCTTCCACCTCACAATTGACTGAACTCCCGGCAAATTTCCGTATTCTTGTCACTTCCCGTCCGCTGGAAGACATTCACAAGACTCTGCGCGCCGCTCCACATATTCGTCACATCTCACTAGATGACGTCTCGTCTGCATCCACGGAACATGACATCCAGCTGTACATCTCCAACAAGCTGGAAGATTTACGCAACGTGTTCGACGATTCGCACTTCAAGACACTCGCTCTGAAATCTGATGGCATGTTTGAATGGGCTCGTCTTATATGCGAGTATATCAAGGGTATGAACAGAGTCGGCATGGATCCAAAGGGTCGGTTCGATGCTGTGGTTGCTGGAACATCGGCAAAAGGAACACGTCTATTGGATGATATGTATGGACTAATCTTAGCAGAATCCATGCCAGAGGACGAGCACGACGAAGGGATGCCGATATTTCACTCTGTGATGGGGCAAATCCTGGCATCGTTGGAACCGCTTCCCGTGCCTGCGTTAACCGCTATGCGACTGCATTTTCCCCAAGGGACTCGCAATTACAAGGTGGACCGGGTCATCGGCCCACTGGGCTCGCTTTTGACCGGGACTATGGATTCTCAGACTCCCATTCGTCCCCTCCACGCATCCTTCTACGACTTCCTCACAGACAAATCACGGAGCCACGCCTTCTTCATTGATGTATCGTCCGTTCAGAACGGCCTTGCCTTTTCCTCGCTTCGGGTCATGGAACGCGGACTTCATTTCAACATCTGCTCATTGGAGAGTTCTTACCTACCCAATTCTGCCGTCCCTGACTTGGAGAAACAAGTCAAAGATTCCATTACGGTTGAGCTATCATATGCGTGTCGATTCTGGGGGACACACGTGGGCGCTGCGTCCCTGAAACCCTCGCTCGCTCAGGAAATTGAAGCTTTCTTCGACGGAGAGCGCCTCCTTTGGTGGTTGGAAGCATTATCTCTGATGAAAAGCCTTGGCGGTTCGGGGGTGGGGTGCCTCACATCTGTCGCAGACTGGTTCACGGTGCGTGGCTCGAACTCATTCTCGAGACCAATAGATTCTTACAAGTAGTGGGATGGTCGTAGGGTCTTGCCAACCATACTCATATCCGTGACGCTGCCAGGGACACTCTGCGCTTCGTTCGAACATTCGCATCCACCATTCTGCACAGCACTCCACATTTATACCTGTCTGCCCTGCCGTTCGCCCCAACCCAATCGAGAATATTTCAAAAGTTCGCCACAAAGTTCCCTTGCACCCCCCGCATTGTTGCTGGCCATGTTGCAAAGTGGCCTCAGCTGGAAAAGATACTCCGCGGGCAATCCCTAGTCAACTCGATTGCAATGTCGCGAGACGGAAAATGCATTGTCTGTGGTTCAGAGGACGGAACTATCCAGGTGTGGGATACGGAGACTGGCGAGGCATTGGGTGCCCCTCTCCAAGGCCACACTGATTGTGTTGCGTCTGTCGCATTCTCGCGGGATGGAACGCGCATTGTGTCAGGTTCATGGGATAGCACAGTCCGGGTGTGGGATGTGGCAAGTGGCAAGGCATTGGGTGCCCCTCTCCGAGGACACACTAGCCTCGTTTTGTCTGTCGCAATTTCGCCGGATGGAACTCGCCTTGTATCTGGTTCACTGGATGAGACAATCCGGGTGTGGGATGCAGAGACCAGCAAAGTATTAGTTCTCGAAGGGCACACTGGTTATGTCTCGTCTGTCTCAATCTCACCAGACGGGAAGCGCATCGTGTCTGGTTCATACGACAAGACCATCCGGGTGTGGGATATGGAAACCGGCGAAGTATTGGGTGCCCCTCTCCACGGCCATACCGCCTCAGTTAGATCTGTCGCGATCTCGCCTGATGGAACTCATATCATATCTGGCTCTCACGACAAAACCATCCGGGTGTGGGATGTGGAGACAGGCAAGGCATTGGGTGCCCCTCTCGAGGGACATACCGGACGAGTTTCCTCTGTTGCAATCTCGTCGGATGGAAATCGCATCCTGTCTGGTTCATCTGACCAGACAATCCGAGTATGGAATGCGGAGACTGGGGAGGCATTAGGGTCCCCTCTCCAAGGGCACACTGACTCTGTTTGTTCTGTCGCAATCTCGCAGGACGGCAATCACATAGTGTCAGGTTCACATGACAAGACAGTTCGGGTGTGGGATGCCGACACAAGTACTAGTGAAGCATTAGGCGCCGCTCTTCAAGGTCATACTGGCACCATTGACTCTCTTGCGATCTCGCCGGATGGACATCGCATTTTGTCTGGCTCGTCCGACAAGACAGCCCGGGTGTGGGATATGGAGACAGGCGAGGCATTGGGTGCCCCTTTCCAAGGGCACACTCACTCTGTTCAGTCGGTTGCAATCTCGCCGGACGGAAGTCGCATCGTGTCTGGCTCAAGGGACAAGAGCATCCGGATGTGGGATATCGGGACTGGTGAGGCATTGGGTCCCCCACTCCAAGGGCACAGGGATTGGGTTCGGTCTATTGCAATCTCACAAGATGGTAGACACATCATTTCTGGTTCAGATGACGGCACAATCCAGGTGTGGGAGGTGCAGACTGGAGAGGTATTGGGTGCCCCTCTCGAAGGGCACTCTGGCTGGGTTTTGTCCGTTACAATCTCACCAGACGGAACTCGCATCGTGTCTGGTTCCGGGGATGGGATCATTCAGGTGTGGGAAATGGGGTCGGGCAAGGCCACCAAGGCATTGAGCACCCCTCTCCGAGGCCACACTCACTCCGTCTACTCTGTCGCAATCTCGCCGGATGGGCTTTGCATTGTGTCTGGCTCAGCCGACAAGACCATCCGGATGTGGGATATTCGGACTGGCGAGGCATTAGGCGCCGCTCTCCAAGGCCACACTGATGAGATTCGCTCTATTGCAATCTCGTCAGATGGAGACCGCATCGTGTCTGGCTCAGACGACATGACCATCCGGGTGTGGGATATAGAGACTGGGGAGGCAGTGGGTGTCCCTATCCAAGGGCACACTGGATGTATTCGGTCAGTTGCAATCTCGCCGGACGGCAAACATGTCGTGTCTGGTTCAGAGGACAAGACCATCCGGGTGTGGGATCTGGAATTTTTTACTCAGCACCAACCCTTGGAAGCACCCGTAATTTGTTTCTCGTCCAACCCGACTCATGCCCTTCATTCCGCCTCCTCCTTTCTCGAAGATTCTGAAACTCCAGCACCTTCCGGCCCAAATGAGCAGGGATGGGTTGTAGGTCCCGAAGGACGACTTCTCGTCTGCATCCCACTCATTTTCCACCCGGTGACATACGCCCGGGGAAACGCGCTGGTGATACCCAACAATGCCTTGCAGCTGGACCTAAGTTGTGTCGCACACGGCACATCATGGCACAAGTGCCGGGAACCGAGGGCTGCACTTTCTTCGTGACAATATGATCTTCCTTATGTCGTGCCTTGCATGGATACACTCATAGAAGTACAGCGCAATGCAGATTACGCACATCCTACGCAGAATTTGACTATTTCTCAATCTACGACTGCTTCACTAATATGTGCCTCCCCTTTGTTGTACTGTAGCGAGTGCCTTGGTCTTACACAAAGGTCATTGGGCTTGCACGAGGATTTGATTCACGACTCTGTTGTCACGAAACATTATATACTTGCTACCCGCAATCCAATCATAACTATGCGCTCGAGACTGTCTGTCATACAAGTTAGAATTTAAACACGTCTCGCTTGACAAGGGTGGCCATCCAGGCCTCGGTGGAGGTCGTAGAGGAGGCCTTTTTGCGGTTGGAGAACGAGAAGTTAATAGCATCGGTTAGGGCTGATGCGTTCTCGGCGCTGATGAGTGCATGGAAATTCATCGGTAATTGTGGTTGCACTCCCAAGTGGCATCAGAATGTCAATGGATCTTGACGAATGGTACGGTCGAGATGGTTTGAACGTGGATTCGTTCCGTGCATCCAAATACAAATGCTTCATCCACGGAAGATCGAGATGATGACGGGGGTGATGAACATGGTATCGATAGGAGGAAATGGATGCGCTTCGTGCATCCGTTCCAAGGGGAGTGAATATCAGATAGATCAGTCGAGGGTGAGGAGATGAGCGTCAGGCGAAAGCAGCCGTCTACACAAATGGTGCCATGTGTAATCTCCAAGCGAGCCAACTAGAGGGAAGATAGTCGATCTATATTATGACGGAGTAGAAGGTAAGCGCTAGGGTTCATCAACGGAGCTGTCGTCAGATAGACATACCTAGACCCGTCAAAATGTTGTGCAATTGTGACGCGTGAGACTCGCGCGCGTATAAGGACTATCCAAAGTTCATAAAAGTGTTCAACTGTATGAAACAGGACATCCTGAGTCCTAGTCCCCAGCTCCATCCGAGTGTGATGAAAATCGGCAAGGTACGTGTGCCTCTGTGACATCTGCAAACCAACGAAGCATTAGCCAAGGTGATTGAACGCACAAAAGACTGGCTTCACCTGCCACGCCCCTCACCTCTCGGAGTACACACAAATGTCCCTACCTCCCAAGCCTCGTGCACTGCCTGCAAGCCATCACTTCCGACGCGGCTGACGGGACCCGTTTCTTGGCACCTTATCTTCTGAATCGCAGCACAGCGAGCGAAGAGTGGGGCAGCCACATCTCATCATATGTATCATCGTCTTCATACATTGTATTGCCCATGCTGTCAGGGAAGTGGTGTAAAGGGACAGATCCGAGAGGGAGGTCATCGTGATTCATGTCGAGCGGCGTAAGATTTAAGTTGCGGGCGGAGGGGAGCTGGAAGACCTACCAGCGGGGTGTTTGATGATATCGGGAGGCGGTCGGATACGGAGGGAGTAGCATGATTGACTGTAATGTTGTTAGCGATGATATGCAAGGATTGGAGTGGGACATACGTGAGGAAGCTGTAGAACGTGAAAATAAGTGCGCTATAGGACGAAGATGTTGAATCTACTGTATCGTGAGCGAGGCTGGTGTAAGACCTTGCTGAATCGCCATCGCGTAATACATAGTCAATCAGACGCGATGGGGTGTGGCTGGTCCCGCCGTGGTCGTGACGCGGCTAAAAATGCCGCATCAAAGCTGCCACTCCAGTGAGTCCGGTCTGAGTCTCCCAAATATTAACACAGCTTGCAGTCCCGCTATCCTACATTATGCCGAATGCCAAGAAGGGAAGAAGGAAAGGGCGGGTGGGTACTCAAAAATACGTTGATGCACTAACAAGACCGAGACCAAATGAGAAAAGGGTATTATTGACAATATTCCCAACGTACCCGACGAGACGATGACGACGAGTGAGAAGAGGGACTAAGACAGACTGGCGCTAAGCAAAGATGCTCTAGAAGGATAGCGGAAGCGATGCAGATTAGTTCGACCAATTAGACTTGGGTAGAAGAAATTAAACTCGAATAATTACTTTCCTCGTGAAATATTGCACTCCTCACGAACTCTGTAAACGTTAGTACTCGACAAGTATGATAGACAGAAAGTATTTCTTGCACCTGCATGGTGCTGGACATTGCTGCATGAAGCTCAGTGACATAGCACGTGTCAAGCTTGATGCAATCGTGACGCGGCACTAGGCAACATGACGCAGTATTGACGTGGCATGAGTGAGGCTTGGCATGCTCAAGGCTTGATGCAGCATGGGTAGGGCATGGCATGGTACTACCATGTGGCTCATCAACAAAAGAGCCTGAACCGTATATGTAAATATATGCTGCCCGAAGCATATATTCATATATATGTTGCAATGTAAGACCTTGTGTACAAATTGCACATGTCTTAAAAGCTAAATCACACCACGCACGCTCATGTAAGCTTCACAAGGCCTTGCATGCTTCGGGCTCTTTTGTTGATGGCCTTGACGCGGGCATAGGTAAAGCTTGACGCAGCATGGGTGCGGGGGCTCGACATACCGATACTACTGAGGGTGCATGTGGCTTGACAAGGTGGGGGACAAGGCTTGGCAGACTGACATAGCCCGAATACATCATCTGAAAGCTAACATTAGACCACCATTAGAGACAGTACAGGGCGTACTACAACTTGCAATTGATACTTCCCCGGGCCATGCTATACGACCGTGGAGTTTGGTCACGACAAGCACTAGTACTGTAAATGTTAATGATGTTTGAAGGGAATGTATACGCAGTTCAGAATCAAATTCAATGCAAGTTTAAAGGCATAAGCATTGCCATGTCACGGCCGCGGCAGGCGCATCATGACCGTGTCATTTTCACCTGGCCCAACGCGATGCACGTGACCGCATTACTTGAAGTTGACGGTCTCGGCTTGGTCTTGGTGTTCATGTTAGTATGGACACATCGCTATCGCCTCTGCAAGATTGACTGAAACCCGACATCCAATATTCAGGTATGTACCCTGCCACAGAACAAGGTTCAAGGTTTCCTGAAACGCAGATAATTCTCCACTGGTCTTCTTGGATCGGATCGACAGCAGGGGAAAGTTCCATTCCACCTGCATGGGGTACGTATTCTCATACTTACCGTTCCCCTTGACTAATGAATGTCATTTCACAGCACAGCTTCACTGTCATCAGAAGTGCCAGAAGTGGTCAATATCACTAAGTATCTCGATCCCTTCATGAGCGCTAACGTGATTACTGGCTTTCCGCTTCGTCATCGACAATCTCGGGCCCTGGTTGTTGCACTTGTATGTCTCATCCTTGATGAACAGTTCATCACTAGTGATGACCTTTGAAATTTGTAAAGCGATTGACCATTTTATACGCAAGTCGCGCCTCAATCCTGAGCCCGGGTTTGAATATTTATCCCTAGTGACATGGCTTTGGTACTTGCAGAGACTCCTGAACATGTGACCGAACAAATGACTGGGTACAGTGTTTCGAAGCAGCTCTGCCTAATGTATGACCTTCCCCAACCATCCATTCTCCATGCTGATTGGAAATTGTTCCTTATCCGCCCCCCGTTTTATTTTGGACAAAACTAAACAGGAACGTGTTTAAAGCGATTTCACTGCTCGTGACAGAGACTCGCAAGGTACGGTCGAAAATAGACTCAACTTTCCAACAATGCATCTCATTTTTACTGCAGTTTCAAACCGCTTTCAGCTGCGCAGTTGCATGTGATAAAGAGCTTGATCACACAGGATAACGCTTGAATGGCAAAAAACTGTACCTCAGAAGAAAGCACTCATGGCAGCTCGCGGCCCACGTTCGGTACGAGCTGGACAACGCTATCATCAAGTTAGGTTCCTTCGAATCTATGTATAGGTTCAGAACCGAAGTGCTGCCGACATGTCCCCACGACGTCACCTACATAAGCAGTAGAACAATATGTAGCAAGGTCAAGTGACTCAAATCAGGCTTGTCCACCGTCTTTCATGATGGGTAGATCACCGTTGGCTACACATCCCCTTATGAGTTGGCACTGGGCTCGCCCGGTCCTGTTTCTCAGTACCCTCGTCCTCCTCATCCTTTTCCATTCCTCAACCTTAATCTCTTCTGCGTTATCTCAATGCAGCGCACACGAGCTTGCCCGTCGCTCCCAGATCCTCACCAAATGCGCATACACACATGCCCAACCTGGGCCTCCACCCCATTTCCATGTTCGCACCCAAAGTGACCGCTACGCAGATTCAGAGAACACGGCACCTGTTCTCGTGCGTAACGCAACCATCTGGACAGCCGCTAATGATGGGCACGAGGTTATCACTGGCGACCTTCTCATGCACCGCGGTCTCGTCAAAGCCATCGGTGATGTCCCTCTTTCCCTCATTCAGCAGCTCGAGTCGGAGAATATGAACTTGGAGGTTGTCGATGCTCATGGAGCATGGGTGACCCCTGGTATTGTGGACCTACACTCTCATATCGGCGTCGGCAGTGCGCCTGAGCTAAATGGTGAGTTTTGTTACCACTCCGCTTAGCCATAGGGTTCCATGGCCTACAGGTGCAGCCGACACGAACTCTTTCAAGGCTCCCATCTTGCCCTGGCTGCGCAGTATCGATGGGCTAAACACCCACGATGCGTCGTATGAACTCGCTATGGCTGGAGGCGTCACCACTGCGCAGATTCTCCCTGGGAGCGCAAATAATATTGGTTAGCACTGTCTCATTCTTCGTCTTGTTTCTGATCCTAACCTTCTCTACCAGGCGGCCAGGCATTCATAATGAAACTCCGCCCTACAGCTGAGCGTTCACCTTCTTCGATGCTCCTTGAGCCTCCCTATACCCTCAACGGCTCCCACTTCGACCACTCTCTCACACCACGCTGGCGACACATGAAGTATGTCGTTTCACTCTCTCGAACTCCTCTTACTTGTCTTTTATTCATCAACAATACCTAACAGGCATGCATGTGGTATGTTCTGAAAAACATATTCTCATATTCCTCGCTCAGTGCTTACTCACCCATGAGGTGAAAACCCTTCCAGTGTCTATGGAATAACACGCCTTGACTCCGGATGGAACTTCCGCGCCGCCTACGATAGCGCCCGAAAGATTCGTGATGCTCAAGACTCGTTCTGCGCCAAAGCAGAGTCTAATCACTGGGATGACCTCGCGGGGAAGACATTCCCTGAAGACCTTCAATGGGAATCTCTCGTCGATGTTCTCCGCGGACGCGTCAAGCTCGCCGTACACTGCTACGAGGCAGTTGATCTTGATGGGATCGTCCGCGTACGTTCTTTTGAATTTACTTGCGTGTAATTGCTTCATGTATGTGCTTGGACAGCTTACAAACGAGTTTGAGTTCCCGGTGGCGTCGTTCCACCATGCTGGGGAGACGTACCTCGTTCCAGAGTTGTTGAAGAAGACATGGGTGAGTCTTCTCTTCCTAGTTGTCCCTTCGCAACTTCCTTCTAGATACTCCGTAACCAGGGAGGCACACCTGCCATTGCGCTCTTCGCATCCAACTTCCGGTAAGTATACATTGTGTATCTTCTGTATTGTGGGCTTATGCTGTTGGTCTTGGATGAAGCAAGAAACGCGAAGCGTATCGAGGATCGGAGTTTGCTCCCCGTGTGTTAGCGGAGCATGGGATTGATGTTGTAATGAAGGTAAGTGTTACCTTCTTCGCTTCTTTACTTCATGCTGCGACAACACATCTTTTTATATCGCATGTGCTCGCATTGGAGCCACGGAAATTTCGAATGTCTACATATTTGATGATGATCTGCCAGCCTTCCCAACGCATGTCTCCCACTAACCAATTTGCATCATTTTGATCTTGCTTCCAACTAACCTCGTGCTTCCAGTCTGACCACCCCGTTGTTAACTCCCGTTACCTCCTGCACGAAGCCGCCCAAGCACACTACTATGGCCTTGACCCTGCACTCGCCCTCCTCTCTGTCACGTATACTCCTGCCACGGCCATGGGGATGGGCCATCGGATTGGGATGTTGAAACAAGGTACGTGAGACTGCTATTTAAATTAAGTCTCGGTTGGAACTTGGATTGCAGGATATGATGCTGGTATGCCATGCTGGCGATTAATAGATTTATAAGAAGAGTCTGATCAGATCTAGATATCGTGATTTGGTCCTCCCACCCGCTATCCCTTGCTTCGACGCCCACTCATGTTTACATTGATGGTATCCCCCAGCTCTCCCTACCCAACCGCTATATCAACAAGGGATCCACCACGCCACCGCGCATGCCGAATTTCGACGCTGAGAAAGTAGCAACAGTTGCACACGAGGGTCTTCCCCCACTCGAGCCGCACAGCGTAAAGAGGGCACTGTTCGTAAATGTTTCAGGGCTTTATATGAGAGGTGACGGCTCGAGTGGAGTGGCGTGTGTTTCCGAGCAGGCGGGATCAGTCGGCGTGGAAGATGGACGAGTGGTGTGCATTGGTCAATGCTCGGATTTTGGAAACGGAGATGTCGATATCGTCGACCTTGAAGGCGGCACGATTACCCCTGGACTGACAAGCTTCGGTGCGCCGTTGGGGCTCGTGGAGATAAGGCTCGAGCCGAGTACGAACGACGGAGCTGTTCATAACCCTCTCGATGGGGATGTGCCTGCCGTATTGGGTGGCAAAGTAGTGAGAGCACAGGACGGGCTCATGTTTGGTGGCCAGAATTTGTTGTAGGTGTCCGTTTCATGTTTAATACCCTATCTATCGGTGCATTTATCCTGAACCAATCTTTTGGATTGCAGACTAGCCTATCGCGGCGGCGTCACGACCGCTATCACAGCGCCCTCTGGAACGTTCCTGCAGGGCATATCTACCGCATTCTCGCCTGGAGCTGCGCATGCTCGAGTGGAAAATGCGAGTGTCGTTGATGAGGTCGCATTGCATATTGCTGTCAGCATGTCTTCAAGGGTCGGTGTGAGCACGCAGGTGGCAGCACTTAGGAACATGTTGTTTGGAGAGGGCGGGGATCACGTGCTGAAGAGCGTTAGAAAGGTTGGCATATTTGCCTCTCCCACATTGAATGAACATTGATATCTAGAATCAAGGGTAAAACAACGCTCGTGGTGAACGTTGAGAACGCAGACATCATGGCGACGCTCCTCCGACTTAAGGATGAGTATGAAGGTCATTCGGGGAGGGTGCTTCGTTTGACCTTTGCAGGAGCCACCGAGGCGCATATCCTTGCTCACGAGATTGCGAAGGCAGGTGTGAGCGTGATTGTCACGCAGAGTAAGCCATTCCCGTGGACCTGGGAGCAGCGGAGAATGTGAGCGCCCCTTGTCCTCTTCACCTTCTTTCTCTCTGTCCATCTTCCCCCTTTGTCTCATTTGGGATTAAATGATGCTCACCTGGACACCTTGTAGACTCGCTGGTCCGCCGATCACGCAGGAAAGCCTGGTCACTGCACTTTTGAAAGCTGGCGTCAACGTAGCTATCGGTGTTGTTGACGAATACAATGCCCGCAACACACGTTTCGAAGTCGGTTGGGTGCGTTTTTTGGACTGCTTTTCATGTCATATTTCCCCTAACACCAATCCCAGTTCCTCCTCACATCCAATGGAGTGATCGATCGCACGACAGCTCTTGCACTTGCCACGACAAATCTCGAGAAGGCGCTTGGCGTGCAGAGGGAGATGCCTCAGGACCTTGTGGCATACCGTGGTGGAGACGTGTTTGAGTTTGAAGCTAAGGTGGTGGGCGTTTTATCTGAGACGTTGGGGCGGACAGATTTGTTTGTATGAGCAGAATGAGAGCCTTGTCTATCGTAGGCTCTAAGCTCAATACGAGAGCAGATGTATAGTGACTGACGATACACTCTTAGTACTGTACAATGATCAACCGTGACCCTGTCACAGAATTTAGGTGTTGCGCTGATATAGAGCATACCTAGACTGAAAATTCGACATGCTTTCCCTTCAAATCGACATTACTGCGAACCTCTTCTTCATCTCAGATCAGAATTGAAGAATGAACCTTCATCCGCATAGAGCGAGATTTCGAAGGGTATGCCACGTCCAAACAGCATGTGCTCGTTGATCATTGACACTGTGTCCCACGCATACTTGGCGCCTTCTGGGAGGAGTGGCAGTGGCACAAGTCTCGTTTGGACGGGATACTAGAACCATGCAATGGAAGCGGCCCCGTAAATTTTAAGTGTTTATGGTCAAACATTAGCGCCACACCAGCCTCGGGATGGACATGCCCATTCTATAAACACTGCAATCGCATCCGAGATCGCGCACTTGAGGATGAATTGCCCCAACTAGTTTCTCAAATTGATCATCTGCGTCGTGAGTTCATTCTGAAGACTTACATTATGTCCCATCCTTCTTGACCGGGGACAGGGATTAATAAGTCTAGGGCAACGTCCACGGCGAGATGGTCCTGAGCATTGCTAATTATCCAAGAGGGTTTCCGCCGCCACTTTCGAGGAGAGAGAACTTTTGTGAATAAATGTTGGCCGCCTGGAAGCCTCTCCCAGAGAATATAACCGAAGAGTCCGTCGTTTTCGTTTTCTCACTGCCAGGCAGCTTTATTAGAGCGTAAAGGTGACATACTGACCACCACCGGCTCCAGCCAGGCGCAAATGTTATTTTGAAACATGGCAAGACGCTGAGATGCGGTAGTTTCATTGAGAACAGCATTCTCTTTCATACCAGCCGCTTTCAGAGCAAAGCGGTATGCAAGCTGAGGAACGGACTGAATGATACGGTGAAAGCGGTCTGATACCTAAAGAGGAAAACTTGTCAATAAATGTGATCAGTGGTGAAAATGAGACCTACATTGTCGCATGCTATGAGGGTCGCTTCGTTCAGTACATCGAATATTGCAACGAGAATGTCATCAGGGGGATCTTGCAAGATCGATCTAGTCCTTGTGACCGAGCCTGCCACAGCCTCGCAGATTGTAGATAGCCAGATACAACGAGATAACACGGAGGCGAAGACAGACGGCCTGCAGGCAGATGATTGAGGTAAGACTAGGGAAGATGACAAACCTACGGAACACGAGGCAATCGGTTGAAAGCACTTGCTTATCGAGGATGATCGCGTGGACATAGAACTGTCTATTACTAGAACTTCATCCATATCAGCCTGGCTTAGGATCTTGTTTAGATCCTTTCTTCGCCAGGTATAAGTATATAGATCTTCACCAAATTCAAAGACGATGTTGTACGGTATTCTGGGAAGAGTTGAACAGCCTGAAACTTTCAACATGGCAGGCAGTAATCCGCTACATCACAGCAAGTAAGCAAAATGTCTTCCACGTAAGATAGATATCGCGAAGTTGAGAAACGCAGAACAAGTACGAGCAACACAACAACGCACAGTAGTAATCACCCCGCCCCGGTGATGAAATACCAATATCCCACCACAGGCCTTACACTATCCCGCATCCCATTCCTAAAGAGCTCCGACTTATCATTCGAGCAGATCTGTGCACCAACCAGGCCCGCAACGATCACCGTATCGAACAACTCCCCATTATCATCCAGCTTCACATCGAGATGCGCGCACCCACATGGTACGCACGCATCATCGATCGTTGGGTACGGCATCCCATCGAGCACCAAGAATGGGCGCCACGTCCCGTGCACGGTATAAACCGCGGCGAACTGAGCTGCACTCAATGTCCTTGGATCTGCGGGGCGAAGCAGCTTCTTTGGCGCGTCTTCCCGCATGCGTTCAGCATTTAGCGGGGGACCCTGCCATACGCCTTGCTCGTTGAATACGCAGAATGCGGTGATCCAGCCTGAGAGGTAGGTTGGCCCACTTCCGCCTCCTTCGTAGTGCGCGACTTTGGACCAGAAGTCAAGGTTTTCTGGGCTTGAGGGCGCGTTGAATGCTGCTACGAATTGCGAGATGATAGGGTGGAGGAGGTGATACCACGCTATTGATTCAATGCCGTATAGTTTCAGCCGCTCTAGTCGCTCAAGGATGGCCTCCCAGTCATGTTTCTCCCCGAGGAGCGTCACAAGTGGTATCCCACAACACAGTACAAACTTGTAGCGGAAATACTCTTTCATCGTCGCCATCAAAGACATCGCATACACCGCCCGATCTACGTCTGTCGTCGTTGAAAATTGAGGCATAATCCAGTCCCTCAGCATCGGATCCACTACGCGCGTGTGCATTAGCTCCGACATCTGGCGCGCCATGAGTGCAAAATCTGCCGTGTGACGATTTCCATCGCCAATGATGATAAGGTCCTCCTTTCCCTCATGCGCTACGAACTGTGAACGGAGTTGCTCGGCGTTTGCGCTCACGAAGAAGCTGAATTGGGTGAGGATCGCAGTCCAGACATCGTCTGGGCGGAGAATGAGCCCTCGATGATTGTTGTACGCCTCGAGCACGGTATGTACGAAACCGTTGGGCTTTGGCATGATGTCCCGCACCGCATCGAGCTCGGTTGGAAGGGATGTGCGAAGGAGGTGGAGACAACGCGTGAATTGCTCAGGGGAGGTCTTTTCGAGAATGGTGAGGTAGGGGTTTTGGTGAAGAGGGATCTGGAGACGGTAGTCTTCCGTGAAAGACTCGGCGGGATGCGGGGCAGGGCGGAATGCAATCACGCCAGGAGGAAGTTGTTGAGACTGGGAACAGGTCTGGTACTCGGTATGATTCAGCATTGGAAATGAGATGAACATACCGTGGAGAGCGGGGACAGAAACTCAAATGAAGCCACAGTACTGGCATTGGATGATATCGGAGAGAACTCTGGAGACATGGGGGATGTAGGAGATATGGGTGGGATGGCCCTGCGAGGCCGTTTCTGAAGTTTTGAGGTTGAATACGACCTGATTGAGCCTGTAAGACTCTCTGTAGGGGCGGTGGCTGTAAAGATGGCGGATACAGCTTCTTCCTTGAACTTGCTGCCTGTGGGGAGAGGCAAGGCAAGGCTAATCGGAGAAAGTGGTGGTGATTTTGGAGGGGGTGTGGGAGGTCGATCGATGTCCCTCGATTTCGAGAAGACACGTCCGAACGATAATTTGCGAACCATAAGCCTGTGAAAAGCTTGGTTATATATGCTAACAAAGTCAAGTTGAGAAAGCCCGGGAATGGGCGTCGAGGAAGGGCATCGAATCTTGATTATGAATCGAAAGGCACTAGACACATGTTGCGACAAAAATGGATGTGGACCACGGGATAGCGTTCAGCTGACTTTGGATGATGCTACTATCCTTTTCAGGGAAAGAATCATCGCAATAGGCGCACTTCTCTTGTTGACCCCAAATTTATAACGCGCAAGGCCGCACGCAGCAGAGCCCGCTACGGACGCTTTTAAATTTCGAGCCGTCAGAACGTTAATTTGATTGGAAGTGCTACTAGCAATACAGATACAAGTCTCAAACAGGTCAGTGCAGACTAATCGCGAGAACGGCGAAAAGCGAAACGTACAGGCAGAACGGAATTGCGAGAACGGCGAAAAGCGAAAAACAACAAGTATCGTACAGGCAGAATGAGCCGCGAGATAAAAGTGAGTACTATAAATACAAGTGAACTTTGGTGAATGCCCCAAATAAAATCGAGTCGAAAGATGAAGGCAATACAAATGAATTCTGTCAGGTGAGTTGTGGTCAGTCCATTTTCTCTTTCTCTTTTCCTTTCCCTCCTTTCGATTTCTTTTTGGCGGGGCTGACGGTGATGTCGAATGTAGAGAATCCGGCGACGGCAGAGTCGTCTTTCGACATGTCAACGGAGGTCGTGGAAAGGATTGGGATGAAACGTTCTTCGACAGGTTCGTCAGAAGAATCCAGGACCTTCATGGCTTGCACGCCGAGCTGGAAAGTCTGAAAGGGTTTGTTAGTAACCGTTTCGATCGACGTTGTTTGGTACATACGCTGGTCGGTTGGCCGTTCTGCACCATGTTGTATACGTGAGCGTCGCAGACGGCGAGAACGAGCGTTCCGGGTCTTAATTTTGAGTAAGTCTCATGCATAGGAATGAGCTTGAGACCGTCCTCTGTCGAGTCATAGATGTTAAGCTGTTTCAGTTTGTTCTGTCGCAGCTGAAAATATGACCCGCGGTAGTCAGGGAGGATCCTCGGGTCATATAGTGTTCCTGGACTGACTTTGTCAAAGTGAGTGACTTTTGTGAAGGAGTATAAGGATCATGAATACCTTTATCCGGAGTAGGTGTCGGAACGTTTGTGCTCGTGCTTGAACTCGCTGTGGAGTTTGTCGATACTGCCGTGTTCTGCTGTCCTACCATACTGTCCTCCGCGTTCTTTCGTTTCGTTCGTCGAGGTGTAGTATCCTGGTTGAGGTTGACGCCTTCTGGTTTCTGTGAGAGGTGGTAAGTGACGGTTCAAGTGGAATTTTCTGGTTTCTTTCTCACCTCGTAGATGTGTTGCGACGTTAGCATGATAAGGTCCGCATATTGGAGATCATTGGTACTCTTGGTGATGCAAGTGTTTATTTTCGAACCCTGTTGAGTCTGTTAGTTATTGTACAGTGTTCTGCTTGTTACTGACCGTTGCCGCTCTCTTGCTTTCTTCGGCGATCCAATCCTCAATCGATGTCAGCTGATTCTCCCAAATGTCCATCAGGTTCAGGGAGCATAGTGTTGGTTTGGAAAGCGCCCATTTCCATTTGACTGTGTCTGAATCACTTAGTGGTATGTTCTTGTTTTAAACGTCAGATCGCATTCATATCTATGAATCTGTAGCAGACAGACTTACCTTTTTTGTGAAGTGCGTGCCTTTCGCGGAATGCTTTGTGCCGCATGTCGAAGTGGCAATTTGGCCAACAATGTTGGTCCTGAATGGACGACCGTCCTTAGTGTTGACATACGACCAATTGGTTCCGCTGTAGTTGTCTTGGACAGTGGTCGTCCAATCGATGCCGAAGTCGGCTTCGCCCAAGCCGTCTTTTCCAAGGCTAGTGATGGCATTAGCGACACGGTCGTATACACCGTTGGCAATGCGTTGCGAGAAGCATTTGACTTCAACATCAGCCAAAGACATGGTGGTGGTTCGAGTGAAAGAGTTGATGATCTGTATTACGTCGAACATTATCCTTAAATAAAAAGAGGTAGGGATTACAAGGGTATGACGCACAGTAGAATGCGTCATGTTGCCGCTGACAAAATTCGATCTCGTCAGAAAAACATGTGTACCTCCAGGCTGAATATTCCAAGTATGACCGACAGAAAGCTGCACTAGATCTGTCTCCGAAGGTCGAAGAAAGTGAGAGCCATCGAACCTCGCATTCACAAACGCAAGCCAATCACAACCAAGCTCGACGTCACACCCATTCAAATAAACGGACCGAAAGGTCTGCCGAGAATTGTACCAACCGTTGACAGTAGGAACGCGCACTGGTCCAGAACTCGACTCCACAGCCATCCCATTATGATTGACAACAGAACACGGCACATTGCAACTGTGCAAGAAAGGCAAAGACACAGTGGAATCAGAACTCGCACCATTGACATGAATAAGAGCAGGAACATCAGCAAAGGATCCAAGGACTTCGTGACAGACAAGAGACATAGTAGGCGACAACTAAAGAAGATCGACATAATACGCACAGACCTCACATGTCGATTAGAAAGAATGTCATATGACCATGTGAACAAATTACCATTTTGTAGTGAAATGCATTTTACACCAAAAAATTCAGTCGATTTTGTTTTTTTGCCCATGTCACCGACAAAACCCACTACTACCATAGCAGTCAGAACATCCTGCGATGTTTGGTACGTCGTGAAGGAAGCCGCACTGGTTGAGGCATGGGATTTTCACCTGTTGAAGAACAGGTGGATGCCTGCGTGTTTGTGTTGTTCCCGTTGTCTTCAAGACTTGGGCGCTTTCTTTTTTTTCAACAAGAAGGTGGTTGTGTTGTCCCGGGTTGGGTGCCTGCTGTGTTTTGGATTAACACAATCGCTTGTTGTAAGTTGTTTAATGTGTTGGCTCCATGTTCTTGATTACATGGTTCATCTTCTGTGATAGGCATGGACAAGGACGGTAATGTCATGAATGTTACCAACTGCATCTAAATTTCGATTATCAAACCCTAAGTCACCTTATCCGATAAGATTAGATTAGATAGATCCCTGATAAGATAAGATGGATAACCGATTAACGATCACTATCTTTACATCACATCTATACTATATCGACGTCATCCATCTACATCCGTAACCCTAGACATCCGAACTCATCACATCCTTAGAAGTCCTACGATTAGGCAACGGGTTACATCATAAGCATCTACACGCCTCTATGATCGAACCATAACCGAGAGTCCTTTATGAGCTATCTCTTGAAGAGTCATCACCCCTTCACATTGCAGACCTTCACTTCCCACACATGACATGTTAAGAGTTACCTCTGTCATTCACCGAACCCCTTACATTAGAACCTGTTGCACAGTCACAGCTAAACCCTGAACCCCTATCACAGAAGTACCGCTCATAGAGAAGCATGCTAATTACCGAAGACCCTGGAGAACCCTTAGATCCGATCGTACCCGATACATCTCCAGATCCCATCTCTTATCGAGATCCTTAATCACCGCTCGAGACTTCTTGTCACAGAACTCTCTCACCCTTCTTAAATCTCCGTTCACCCTGAATAGAAGCAGTCCCTGAGAACCCTGCTTAATCACCGATACCCTTGACCCCTATGAACCCTTTCCCCTTTCTTGTAGTTGATTGGTTGATAAGACACCCTATACCCTGGGTGCAATGTTATGACCGTATATAGATATATCACAACCTTTCATACTCAGATATCTCCGCCTAGAGAGTAGTATATAGTTTAGGTCGTAGTCAGTAGTACTCCTTAGACTTAACCTCTTCGTTCTTACGTCATCGTAGGCCTAGACGTTCCCTCTCAAATCTATCCTTGCTTTATCCTTCTTCAGACGAGTCCTGTGGTGTGATACAATCTCCAGACACCTACTAGTTAGGTTAAGGGACGTTGGTCATAACAGGTAATTGGTTCCGTGCTTGTTTCTGTTGTTCTTCATTTGCATATGGTGTGTCTATGATGGTCTTTAGGTTTAACACGTCTAGTTGAAGCATTTCTTGTCGGACGTCCTGAAATGGGTGAGAGCAGATAACGCTGTAATTGAATGGACGAAGAATGAATAAACTTTGCAGAGACGTCGCACGCGATACCATTACATATGGCTTTTCGGCACCTTGACACCATTTAGAGCCAAGATCAATGATTATTTTCTCAAGTGTCTGTCCTTGTGACTTATGTGCCGTGATCACAAACCCTGGAAGTACTGGTACTTGTGTCTGACTGATTCGACACGTTTTCCTAGAATTGGGGTGGGTGAATCTGAGCTCTATGGAGTCTTCGATTATTGGGATCTGGTGCGGAGACAAGTTCGGGAGCGCTTCATCTGATGAATGACTAATTTCTATGATGCAGGATCTTAAGACCCGTTGTCCTTCATTGTTCAGTGAGTACCTGACTTTCCTGAGTTTTCCTGTACTGCCATTGACAATTCCGCCTTCAACATCAAAGTTCTGAGAGATGAGGATTGGCATGCCAATTACCAGCGGAATTTTACCAAGGCGCATGTTTGTTTTTCCGGAATTCAGATGCTGCAGTTTATTCACGAGAGTTTTGTCACGCAATATCTTTCCTTGATGTTTGTCTGTGCAATGGTACCAATGAAGTGTGTGTCCGGTCCTTTTTGCAAATGCCATCGTTGTTCTGATATTCAGCTCATCTTTACTTTCATTATCGCATACAATAATAGGAGCATCTTTCCAGGTGCAGTCACTTTCTTGTCTAGTGCTATTAGTGATCACTCTAGACTGTAAAAGTCGGTAATTGTCCTGCATACATTTTCCTTGACAGAGGCGCGAAAGGAACTCGACGAATCGTTCATTCTCAGTACCCGACTGATGCATTACCATTTTCAACAGGACGACGGTCTTTATGGATAGCCAGAGCAGCCTTCTGAATATGTTTTTCTGACCTTGTGTAGTTCCACAGCGTCGAGTGTCGAGGTGGGCATATAATTGCTTGCCACTTACAGGTGAAAGCTGGGCAAAATCTCCGGCGAATATGATGTTGATCCCTCCAAAAGGTGCAGTGTTCCCTTTTGCATCTACTAGTGCATTATGAATCTTAGTTAAAAAATCGCAGCTTATCATGGATACTTCGTCTATGAATAAGTAGTCGATCCCTTCCCACATTGCAGTGAGGTCTCGTTTTGTCTGGGTGTTTGCAGTTGACGAACGCCTTTGATTTAACAAGAGAGAAGCATGTAAAGTCATACCTGAGATATTTCGAGCGGCTACTCCCATGTATGAGGCGAGTCTGAATCGTCGTGCTTGATTCCGTCTGACAAAAAAGTCTTTTAGGGCGTTGATGACTCTTGATTTCCCTGTTCCTGCAGGTCCTCCGATGAACATCCTTAATGGCTCTGGTTTGTTCAAACGACTATGTTCAGCTATAATTTTAAATGCTTGGGATTGCTCATCATTCAAGGTCCAGTCTTCGGCAACACGTGTACTATTTATGTCGCAATATGGATCTATCGCATGAGTATGACTTTGAATGTTAGGAACAAGCATGTTGTTCGTCTCAAATGGTCTTGTTTCAAATGTCTCGATGGTCGTTAACGGCGTGTTTTTATTGGCAGGTGAAGTTGACTTAATAAGATCTTCGACGACCTGGTTTCTCTTCCATTTCGTTTGTCTCTTTTCATAGCAGTCGCGCCAATCGTTTTCTTGTGAGATGTCTTGAATGTTTACTTCTGAAGTCTCACAATTGTCTTCTTCATTATGAACAGAATCATCCAGGTATGAAGCGTGCGAGAGAGCATCAAAAAACTGACATGAATTCATATGCTGTAAGCAGCAAATCAAATCGTCATTGATTGTAGATTGACGTATAGAATGACAGGAATCCATGGATTCTAAGTGTGTGAGTATGTCATCGTCTGTATTGTCTATGAAGATGTCATCCTCCTGAGTACCATGGCCGTGATTGATCATTTCGGTAGATATTCCAGCTAGTTTATGTTGAAGTCGCCGGTTTGCGAAATGGTCATCTCGACTGTCCTTACACTCGTGCAGTATTTGCATATTGTTCAAGATAGAAGTAACAGCAGACGAACAGGTATGCTGGAACGCATCAAACACTTTGGTCCATGACTGAGTACTTTGCTTAAGGTCAGAAACAGATCTCCAAGGCTTGAAGAGAATGAGCATCAAGCGACAATACTTAGGATATATGGGCTCTTGATCTCAACGAGGCATGCAAGGTCCCATGGGAACAGGTACGAGTCGATTTTTCTGGCGTCTTACTTGCAAAAAATGAGTTCGCAATGCATAGTGCCCAGCTTGTAGTTCTCCGAAAGGTCGTTCTTTTGATGAGAATTGAAGGACCTCCTCTATCGGAAGGGGTTGATGTGTATCTGTTTGTGTTCCTGGCAATTTTTCGATATCCATATTTTCGTCAGGTTCATTATCACTCATGGATTCCTCAAGTTCATTCTCGCACTGGCCTGAGTGGTCAATATCATCATCATCATCTTCATCATCATTGTTCACGTCATCAAGCTTCAATTTCTTCTTTTTCCTGGAGTTTTTCACCTTGTCAACCTGAGCCATGAAATCCCATACGCATATATTGTTAAATTTCTCGTCTTGGTGGAGGTAATCCATCACTTGAGCAGCTTTCGGTACGAGATTGCCAAAGTTATCACTGTCAATTCTAATTTCATTATTCTGAAGTTGTTCAACATATATCTCTTCGTCATGCAGGACTGCTTGAACAGGTTTTTGCTGCAGGTCCGATTCCTCGTCAGCTGCATCCAGTATGTCGTCTCTATCGTTTTCATGGTTGTCAGTAATTTTTACGCCATCAATCTCTGATGACGAACGGTTGCATTCAGGGCTCGGACTGCATTGTTCTACAAAGGATTCGAAGTTCGTCCAGTATAATCTATGGTACTCATGGCTTGTGAAATGGTCCTCAAAATCCATGAGGTACAAACAGACTTGTTGAGCTGACAATTCTTGATGAGATATCATTGAATGAGCGCATTTTTGTAGCAATCTCTTGGCTCGTACCATGCATTCATCATTGTTTGGGTTGTACACTTCCAATTTGTGTATCGCCATCTCCATGGCAGCCAACGCGACGTGAGTTTTCAACTGAGATTTGGTTATGTAGTCAGTAATGTAATACAGTATGGCTTTCACAGCTGGTCCAGACCCAATGAATTTTATATCCATGTTGCATCTCACAGCTTCCAGTATAGTCGCATTGAAGTGGTTTACAAGTCCATCTAGACACTTCAAAGTGATCTCGCCCGTCTCTGAATCAGTAAAGCTGATCGGATGGACCTTTTTTTCATCCAGATCGAAACAGCATTCTTTCGGTTCCGGCAGGCCCTTCCAGTACTTCCAGCATGTCTTTGAATGTCGGTGAGTCTGACATTTCTTAGTGAGGAAATGTATGTCTTTTTCACGCATCATCTGCAGTGAATCATCTTTCACCTTGCGAAAATTGACTCCTCGGGTAGAGCAAGGATGGGCTCCTTCTTGTGGAGGTACCGACGACTCATCCTGTGGATATTCCAGGATACAAGTAGAGATGGTATCTTCCAGATATCGCAGAAGACGATCTTTAAAATTATGCTCGTCGTTTTGCAATACACAGTCTTTGATTTCGTTAGGATTCAGACCTCCTTCCAACCATACCATCATGTGACAATGCAGTTTCCCTTGACCTTGAGCTTCGACACATCCATAGTATGCACTAACAACGCCCAGTACTCCCTCATGTAGGTCCAGACCTTTTCCTTCAAATCGCAGAAGACATTTAATAAAAGCTTTCATATAGATATTGAAAAACTTCGCTGCAACAGCAGGATTTCGTGCGATAAGTATGGATTGATCCTGGAAATTTGGCACCTGTTCTGGAAGAAGGTCATCGATATCTATTTCAGTGCCAGCAAGGAATTTGACGAGAGGATTATATACGTCTGCTGGATTGATCGTGATGTAAAAACTGGGCAACCCTCAGTCACACATTAAACCGCGGATTTCATTTCACATGTTCGCTCTCGCATGCACGGAACCTGGCACATTTGAAGTTATTACTTGCACCTCCTTCATCAGTCGTAAAACAGTTCTCTCATCGTCATTGTTTGCAGATACAATGTCCCCTCGAGCCACGCGTTCTGTGACACAATGTACAGCCCATGGTGATACAACAGCAAGGTTGGTAGCCACAGTCGGAAAGGTATCTCGCTTGACCTTCAAAGAAGTATGTAACAGTAATTTCCGTCGCTATAAAATGTTGAACGCCGTGAATAGAAACGAGTAATGTTCCTGAAAGCAACGATCAGCTAAGTTGAACAAGTGTTTGACGTGTCTCTTAATTGACAAACGTTCAGAATGCAAGTGATCTTCAAATCCTCCTAAGCCATACAGAAACAAGGTGGGATAGATCATCGAAAACAACTCGGGCTGAAAAAATTCATTGACAGGTTCAGGATCATGAGGGATCTGAACATATCCTCCACCTTTATTCTTAATGTGATGAACTGCCACTGCTCTTAGTTCATTTGCAGATGCATGACCGTCGACATCAGTAACTACAACACTCTCAAAGTTAGACCGTGATTCAACAGAATGCGACACCGAATCGAACAAGTCTTCCAATTGGACTACTTCATCTTCATCATATCTCGAGGTCAAGGATTCCCACGCATCATTAGGCAGAATATGATCAACATGAAAGGGCATCAACATCTCCTCTTCCATCGAATCCAAGACGTCGTGACTAATAGTAATGTCTTTGTACAATCGGTTATGTTTTTTCAACCAAACTAATGCAGTGCGCACATTTTCTCTTCGCGCTATTAAAGGTCTCGCTTTTTCCTGAAGCCATGCTCGAGAAGGTGGACTTGAACCTACGAAAATGACGGAAATTGGAGTAATGATCTCATTGACTGTCAGAGGCAAGATGGCGGCAATGCTTTCTGGACGCTGAGGGTAGATGATTATATGACCTTTGATTCCTCGCTGATTGGTGGAAAGTTGCAGGTTCTGGTTCTCTTCCTTGAGCTGAACAATCCAACACTTTGCACGGCAGCGAGAAATCATAGCTTCCTCGACCACCATCAAATCTTTCAATTCGTCAGGTACGTCTCCTAAAAAAGTGCGATTTGCGAGGCTTAGAGCTTGTCGTTTTCCTTTCACAAGTTTTTTATGGCATACACTGCAGAGGGACAGCTGATATTCACCATCGTCGCATTGTTTCATTCCGGACGGTTCGAGCATCAAATCATATAGCGGACTGTTCGAATCTGTAAACGGAAGTTCAGGAAGGGTACAGTCTCTATCAAAATAATCATCTGACATATGCTGATCATCTTCTCGATCAGGTCTGCGCAAAAGAGATGAGTCAAAATCATACAGAGATATTAATGTACGTTCCGAACACAACACACTTTCGGCACATGACGCACATGTAAACATGGCTAGTTTTTCAGAAGAAGTTTCATCCCTGAACATCTGCACCAAACAATGCTTCAATTCTGACGATGGAATCTGAGGCCATTCACGACAAAGTTGGCATTGACAGTTTTTGCAATCTTTCTGTCGAGCTTGTGTCCGATTTTTATTGGAGGATTTCAACTTAGCTTTTCGTAGCGACTGGATATGTTTTTTCAATGTGCGACGTAGTCGTCCCGTTTTTGATCCAGCCTCAAATTCAACGTCATTTGCTTTCAATAGTCGTTCCAAAGGGCATCGTTTCGTATTGTTCAACACAGCTGTCAAAAAAGCGATTCTACCAGAAAGCACCTCTCCTTGTTATGACCAATGTTCACCAATAATGATGAAGGCGAGTTCACAACCACTAGGACTCGGTCAAAGATGATGAGGAACAGGATGGTATTGAGCGTGAACGTCTAAGTCACTACAACAGTAGGAAACGAAGAGGTTAAGTCTAAGGAGCACTTACGCTAACTACCCTACTTTTATACATAACATTGAGTAGGAGTCTGAAAGAAATCAGCCAATGAGAAAAGAGTCGTACGATACTGCGGATGAGTAAGTATGACATCATGATATATAAGCGAATGAATAAGACGGTTACTAAATAGAAACCCAAGATCCGACCAGTTCTTCTTTAGGAAGCGAGATTGTTCTAGCCCGTGGAGTAGGGGAGCCAATCGGAGAAACCACGGGTGATATGTGAAGAGGTGAAGGTGTGACAGAGTGAGGAGTCACATGACCGGTTCAGGTACTGGAAGTAGCCGAAGGAAAACCAAGAAATGAAAAATGGTTCATATTAGGAATTCGTGACACTCCTTCGTTTTCACAATGGTTGCCTAACCGTTGATGAAGTGCATCACACCCTTCGAATGCTTGTAAAGAAGAATAACAAAGACCAGTACCAACATGACAAGAAATGATATCTCAAAGTTCTTCAATAGACGAATTTGCAGGTACCGAAAGTCCGTGGGCAGTTGCCAATGCACTCAAAGCCGGTCTTCACAATCTTTCGTACCCATCAAAAAAGTTATCCACAACATGATCATTATCATTTGATGAAGATACGCCCACTTGGGTAGCAGATGATGAACCCGCTTGGGTAGCTAAACATGTTTCCGCTTGGATAACGGACGAAGAAGAGGACAGACCGCCTTAAAAAAATCATTCAGTCATATCAATATGATTCGGAAAAACATGCGTACCTCCAGGCTGAATATTCCAAGTATGACCGACAGAAAGCTGCGCTAGATCTGTCTCCGAAGGTCGAAGAAAGTGAGAGCCATCGAACCTCGCATTCACAAACGCAAGCCAATCACAACCAAGCTCGACATCACACCCATTCAAATAAACGGACCGAAAGGTCTGCCGAGAATTGTACCAACCGTCGACAGTAGGAACGCGCACTGGTCCAGAACTCGACTCCACAGCCATCCCATTATGATTGACAACAGAACACGGCACATTGCAACTGTGCAAGAAAGGCAAAGACACAGTGGAATCAGAACTCGCACCATTGACATGAATAAGAGCAGGAACATCAGCAAAGGATCCAAGGACTTCGTGACAGACAAGAGACATAGTAGGCGACAACTAAAGAAGATCGACATAATACGCACAGACCTCACATGTCGATTAGAAAGAATGTCATATGACCATGTGAACAAATTACCATTTTGTAGTGAAATGCATTTTACACCAAAAAATTCAGTCGATTTTGTTTTTTCGCCCATGTCACCGACAAAACCCACTACTACCGTAGCGGGAACTTTGCGGATATCCAGCTTGTTCGGCTGATACGGTTAGAAGAGCCAAAGGAAGTAAATTTGCGTTGACCCACATAGATCCAGCCATGTCGCACTTGGCAAAATCATAGTGACCGCCGCAACTCCACGTGGCAAACTTTATAAACTCATCTCGGACTTGATCAGGAGGTTCTACGTAGTACTCTATGGCGAAATGGCGAGGCCTCAAGACCTCGAGCAGAGTGAAACACCGAAACAAAGGTGACGGACCATCCTCGGTGAGTCAAATGTACATGCTATCTAGACTCGAAGTATTTGATTCATAGGTTAGGATTCCAGCCTACCGCCAAACCGCCTGACAATCCTACCATCCTCTATCAATCAGGAACTTCCTGCCAGAGGCTGGTGGGATCAGCAAATGCGACGGAATTTTGGAGACTGATCTATGTCACTATTCTCCCAAAGTCACTGTATGATAGCTTGATGAAAAACAGAACAGACTCGTATTAACCAAATTGAACTTTTGTACAACAAATCATGAATCAATCATGTCATGCCTATTGTCAACTCCTCACCAGTAGAAATACGGGGGCGCTTTGCAGCCTTCTCCCGACCATCTTCCTCAGTATGAAATAGATACTTCAGCATATCCAAGTCATGCTTCGCCACAATCTTCTCCCCATCCCACGCACCATCAGGACGTCGAATATCCGTCCGATTAACATGCATAGGATAACGGGCCTTTTCGATCGGTCCAGCCCAATCGAAATCGAGCAGCATGAAGTCTTTATTGTCTCTCACAACGAAATTCTTATCCCGAAGGTCGCCATGAACGTAGCCGCCAGTGTGTAACTCCTCGATAAGAGACGTGATGGCCTCCTTCAGCGGCTGGCGGTCCAAAACAGCCATCGCATTCAGCGGTCGATATGAGCCAGGCCGTTGCGCAAAGTAACCATCATCAATATCAAGCGCATCCATAATCACCATATTCCAGCCGCCGGCTAAAGGTTTGTAGGCGATAGGTTCCGGAGCGTGTCCCTTGCTGGCACAGAAGTCGTGGGCCTCACGGGAATAGTACCTGACGAACTTGATACAAATCTTCCTCCCAGCCGCATCGCCGACCGTTTCCCCGAAGAAGATAAGTCGATCCCTGAGCCTCTGAGTTTCATCATACGAAAATTCCTGAATTTGACCGCTTGAATAGGTATAACTCCGAGGATAGGGACATCCTAGAGATGCATCTTCGGCTGTGAGGCGCGGAATTGGTTGGGAGTACAGCTTTGTGAGTTTCTCGGTGGCGATTTTCAGAGCTCCGAAAGTACGAGCCGCCATCGCTTGCATAGGGAGGTCTGTTATATGACAAAACAGAGGAATGATAGGGGCCAGGACATCACATTGGACCTTTTCAATGAAAACAGAGCCAGCAAAGCCAATGCAGGCGCCTAGTTGTGGTCAATAAAGCACTTTAGCAATGAATTTGATCAAATGAACTAACCGAACACAATGATATGGATGCATGGAATCACAGACCGAAGCCTCACTATCTCAATCTTCGAGTCTTCCATAAACTTGCGGTAGTACAACATTGCCTCCGCGAATGGTTCGGCACCGCCGCTTCCGATCTCGCTCTTCACCTCCGATATCACCTGCACAAACTTTCCGTTGTGGGACAAAAGATGTCCGTCTGTCGGACATTTTGTCGAGCCAACCATAGCAACATCGAGTATAATACCGTAGTCGCGGAGCAGTTGCCTGAATACATACATCCGCGTGAGCTCATCGGGATAGAAGGAGGACATCGTTCTCAAAAGTTGCCAAACAAAGTCGTTATCGTGGACAGTTGGTTAATAATTTTGACAATCATCCACGAATTCGGCGAAAATAGGCTCGAGAAGAGTAACTGGAAGAGAGTCCGCGGCTCTGCGAGGACGATTGCAAAGGTACTCTTCCTCGTCCTGTGTTGCAGAGAATGCGGCCGGTTTTGCACCAGATGATGGAGAACCTGCGCCCTTCCGGAGATAAGCCAATCGTCGATCAACAACTGGAATCTGTGGCACCACAGGAACTAAGAACCAGCCGAGATGCTGATCAGTGTTCAAGGAATGGGTGGCAAACTAACAAATAACTCACCGGTATGCGGCGGTCGGACAACAATATGCAGGTGTTTTTCGTTGGGTTGTTGAGAGAAAACTTTGAACAATTGAGTCACAGGTGATAAGAATTGCTTCGGGTCAAGTTTGAGACTGTTGAGACGGTTTTCGAACGCCTCGTCGACAAGTAGGTCGACCTTCCAAAGTATCAGATCATTAGCATCCAATCATAGGCGTCAGGTCACTCACATCCCATAGCATGAGACGATGAGCGTCTACGTCGCGGAATGCATGCTTCGTCTTTTCCTTGATCATATTTTTAAGGTCCCCGACGGTCTGCGTGCGTCGAATGTCGACCGAGAAGACATTGTTGCGATGACCGCCCAACACAAGACAGAAAAGTTTGTAGTTGGACTCCATCTGATATTGGGAACAAGAGTAGTAGGTCGAGCAGTGACCAAGTACTGCGTAGCGAGCTAGGACAATGCAAGCAGCCCCTCCACATGACGCGTCAATCACGTGAACAATTTCATCTGTTGTTCTACACTGTCACTCAGGCAACTACCGACAACAAAACTTGTAATTCTACCTACACCTCCAGAAAGACTTCTTTTGTCTTGAAAACACTACAAATGGGCTATGCTAGAGTAGTATAGTAAGACTATCATAACGAAAATCATAGTGACCGCCGCAACTCCACGTGGCAAACTTTATGAACTCATCTCGGACTTGATCAGGAGGTTCTACGTAGTACTCTATGGCGAACCAGGCCTCAAGAGTCAAGACCTCGAGCAGAGTGAAACACCGAAACAAAGGTGACGGACCATCCTCGGTGAGTCAAATGTATATGCTATCTGGACTCGAAGCGTTTGATGCATAGTGCATTCCAGATCCTGTACTAGGTCGGGGGTTCGTTCGTGGCGCGCATCATCGTGATATCTCGCATGTTGGTCAGATTCGCTTTGCGATATTTGTGTTCGTCCTTATACACACACCACGAGTCGGTACTAGTCCTGTAATATTATACATGTGGTACAGACTCATACGTACCTTTAATCTTCGAGGTCCGGTCCTCTGCAGCTGGTGGTTCAATATTCAATCTCTAGTCTTTTCCATCCTTGCCATCTAAACCATCAACACTCTGGTGACTCCATTCAGCTGGTATTCTACGGCAAGTTATGAGCATTTTGCCGAGTCGGATTAATTATGACGCAGAACTTTAGCGACGTAACGGATAAAGCGTGAGGAAGCGCTCGTACGAGGACTTGGCACTCCGCAGTGTGTCTCTGACTGACGTCAAAGACTCATTTATAGCAACACCAAGTTTCCTAGGAGGCTAGGCCACAACATAATAGGGGGTTTTGAGCTCGATATAATGGGCAAGCTGAGCTCGATGATCTTCTCGCTTCACGTAAAAAGTGCTGTCCCCAGTGGCTCGATCCATCAGAATCTGTTCTAAGCCAACGCCCCAAGGTCCTCACGTTTGCTTTTGTACTAAAATTCGCGCCAGTCGAAGCTCACCAACTCTCTAACTTACTAGTCCAGTCACTCCTATTTCTGATGAACTTCAAATACATCACCGTCCTCCTTGCTGCGACTGCGGCCCCCGCAGTTGCAGGCCCCCTGGGCTACGCCATCTGCCAAACAGGTAAGGTCAACGAACACCATCATTGCGCACCGCCGACCCAATTTCTTGAGCAGGTTGCAACGGCATTGCTGTTGCTTGCTATGCTGGAGCTGGGTTTACATTCGGTGTCGCACTACCAGCGGCACCTCCTGCCATTATTGCATGCAATGCAGCCTTAGGGGCATGCATGGCTGCTTGCGCCGTCATCGCGCTTGGACCCACTCCCTGAGTGAGTCCCATCGCGAATGCGGCGACGAGAACATTTGCCCCTCTTGCATGATTGGAATGACGTGTCTTTTGTTACACTACTAGTAGTGTTTTCTCTTTCGTCTCGTGCATCGGTCTTTTGTGAGTCGTATTCTTCAAATCGCACGTAGTGTTGTAATTGTGTTTCATCAACCGTATGTATGTACTACTAGTATGTGTCTGGCACGCTGACACACAAAATTGTTTCCGAGTACTCCTCGTAGCTGCGTTGTGTTTTGTCTCGTCATGTTGCAATATCTTTCTCGCCATCGACGTTCCCGCTGTCTGGAATGTAGCTATCTGTTGACTCCACGGTGAAGCGTATCCTTCTCCAGTCGTTTCAGAGTTATTGACTAGTGCTTCATGACGGAGGAACTATGCCAGCGTGTGCTTTTCGAGGGTTGTTACGTATATACCAGCTGTATTTCAGCTGAGCTAGAACCCAGCTGATATATATGACGTGTCTGAGGCGACGCGTGATTGCCTCACCTCGCAATCTCGTATTACCAGGCTTTGGGACGCGACATCAGATCAATCTAGAGAGTACTTTAGCAAGCAAACTACAGTTCTGCCGAATACTGTCTGATTGCTGAGATTCCTTATCTAAAAAGAGCCGTGGTTGTCGTGCCATCCGGGCACAATCCTAGCAGCAACCATGACAAAGGTTCTCTTCATTGACGCAAAAATCTCGGCCTGAGCTAGCCCGCAATGAGGATGTACTTCGTTAAGCAGCTCCGCGGAATTTCCATCGTTCCTAGTAATGTTAAGCATCATGCAACGAAAGCACTTGGGAAAGTGCAACTACAAGTTGAGTACACAGCGACTGACAACATCGTGACACCCTCACGACTTCTCCTTTATTCTGAAGGTGAAAAGTGACAAGTCAGGTATTAGGATAGCAGTGGAAATAAGCGAAAGTACCTCTATTAGAATCATGGTTACTCCTCGGGCTTCCCAATGATGAAACCGTGGTACGCATCGTCATAAGTCCCGAGTTGCTCACGCTTCTCATTGTTGAAATACTTAAAGCCAGAGGCCGCTATTGCGACAGGTGTTATACATGAGCTCAGTGATCCACCAGGCATATAATAACTTACCCTCCACGCGCCAAAGCTGCATACCAAATCAGTACCTCATATCACTCTCACTGACTAGCACGTGGGTCCTCACAAGTACGTTTCATCCCCAATTCTGGTGTGGGATATGCCGCAGCAATAGCGACAAAGGTCACGAGTGTTGTGAAAACAAGTAAGAGCACGGTTGGAATTGAGAGGAATGACCACCGTGTCGATACCTTGCCAGAGTCGGGAGGACTTTTTATACCTTCACGAAAATAGGAGGTCTATGTGCTTCGATCAGTACCAACCGGTTCAATGGTTAATTGAGATCTAAGACTCGCTTGCCGCGAATACAGACGTATAGGAACGCGTCGTAAGAACCAAGGCCAGGGCCATATCCATACCCCTGGGCTATTACAAGGCGTCCCTTTTATGTTAAATTTTTGGGTCCTTATATGGTGGATATGAACTTCAAGTTCCTTCTCTTGCTGTAACAATGCTTCTACCAGGTCCTCATGGGACAACTTAACCCGATCTGATCTCATGAAAGTGGTCTAGTAAGTAAACCGGAGCGGCCCATCTAGTACTTACAAGGAAGGACTGTTACGCCTTATCATGGCTCGGTTGCAAGGCGACCCTAAGCCTGATATCATGTGTCTGGTGAGCGGCTTAAAAGCGTAGACCTGTAGACCTGATGAGGGAATGAGAAGACACAAGAGGACAGATGATGTTAACCTGCCAGCTCATGAGCTGCCGACCCTGTGAATTTGCCGATCGATGAAAGAGGGAAAAAGAAGTTCTGATACTGGTATGCGATGTCCGGTCTTCGTATCACATTAAGGTGGAACCGAAGTAGACCGGCGGCACAATTTTGCACATTCGATGGAGGCAAAAGTCCGCTGAAAAGAATGATGGAGGAGTCAAGACTCAAGATAGAAGGAGTCTGTGAAAACCGATCATGAGCAAGAGCATACGGTAGGCAAAGACTCTGGACCCTCATGAATAGTCACAGCGCACCCGGTGTTCGGTATGGAAAGTTCCACGAGCGCTTCAAGCCAGTTGCAGAAGGTCGCAGATCTCACAGAACTCGTCACGTACAAATGCACCCCATCAATCTTCTTCCAGTTTCAAGTGGACTCAAACTTTAAAGTCCCGCCGGCTCAAGTGACATACTGGCAGTCACCCAAGGGCCAAATAGCACACACTCAGGACAGGCCCAATGGTCTTGAGTCAGGTTGTAAGCCTTTCAGAAGAAAGAAATCAATTCATCATAATGTATCTTCCTCAACTAATGGTAAATATAACTCACAAAGTTGTGTATCTCTCGCCACTCAGAAGATCCCCTATACTTATTTTTCTGGTTGATGTATGATAACAACGTTCACAAGACCATCTGATATCGAGTCCTCGAGCTTATAGATCTTGTAGTAATACCATTGATATACAAAATAGATAAGTTCCAGAGAGACTCAGAGTGTTTAAAAAGTTGCTGCCAAGCTTGCCAGCGAATTTGCTCGGCGAAATTCCGAAAGCCGACCGTGAAGCCGTTTGAGAAAAGTTCCTTTGTGCGCATGCCGCCAATTGTAGCTAGTTACACCTCACACACGGTTTTCATTGCCGTGTTCACTGCCCAGCGCTTTACCTTAGTCATCGCCTCAGTCTTGAAAAGAAAACCCATCCTTGCCTTCGAATCGTTAGCGTTATCCTAACCCTGTCCATGAGGGGCCCTCCATACCCTACCCTCATATTTGCTTGCTCTTTGTTCATCTCTGTAAAAAGCCTACCTTACGATACAACCATGCTCATCAGACGAGCCGTCCCAGAAATAGGTGGTTCACAAGGAGGTATGTAGTCTCCCCCTGCTTTGTTTCTCCTCCGCACATTGCCTGAGTCATGTTTCCAAATATCAATCTCCAACAGGTTTCATCGGGCTCGTCGTCGCTCTGAGCGTGCTTATTCTCATCTGCTGCATCGCAGTCTTCTTCCTCCTCCGCAATCACGAACCCTCCGAACAAGACCGCGCCGCCCGCCGTGAGCGCTACCGTCGTCACCGTGAGCGCGAAGAACACGATTCAACAACTGCTTCGCCAGGGCTCAGCGCCTTTGGGGACAAACTCCGTGGAATGTGGGGAGATAGGCGCAGCAGTGGAAATAGGAGCGGGAGCAGCGGACGACGAGGTGGGCGTGGTTGGATCCAAGCTGGCTCAGGTGACGAATGGGAGACTGATTCAGATCATGGTGAAGAACGCGGGCCGCAGCAGCCCATGCAGTCCTTCCCCAGGTCTTTTCAAGAGGGCCCATATAACTCCCAGATCGCAGAAACAGACTCGCCGCTGTCGGATGCGGAGTCGTATACGCCGACGCATTATGGGGATCCATTTATGAAGGGCGCATTGCAAGTAACATCACCACAGCGGGTGACTTTTGCGCGTTCGCAGTCACCGCTCTCCAACTCGAGCTCCCCCATGTCCCCTGGTTCTCATCAAGAAGCAAGTATAGATGATGGAGAGGTGCGCGCGCCTGACCACCGTCATTTTTCTTCACAATCGACGACATCAGTGCGGACGTTTGAGGGAGGCACAAAGTTTATCGAGTCGCTCTAGCTTGTTATGATTATGTTGATGGTTTCCCTTCCTCGTGTTGTCGTATTTTCACCTTTTACTCTCATGGTTCACGTCTACTCATTACACATATTGTATCATCTGGACACTCATACGTGCAGTTGTTGTTTCATGCTCCCTTGCAATGTATCTTTAGATACTCCTGCTACTCCCTCGCTAAATGATTATTAATCTCGATCCACCATGAGCCTGTAGCGCATCACTCCGAGACATTCTACAGCAGACTTTCACCGCTAACAGATACTAACCGTTCCGGCTATCAGGTACCCGCTACGGGCAGTTTCAAGCTGAGCTTCAGTTTCGTCGTGTCCTTACTTTTGTTCTTACAGAGACACGAGTTACAGGTATTTGTCACACAGAGACGTCACCGGAGGCAACGAGTGGCGGTCCTTGCGCTGCAGCATACACAAGCGGCTCATC
Organism: Suillus paluster; assembly: GCF_016628075.1. Classification (NCBI taxonomy): domain Eukaryota; kingdom Fungi; phylum Basidiomycota; class Agaricomycetes; order Boletales; family Suillaceae; genus Suillus; species Suillus paluster. Next base: position 57,666 of record NW_024537673.1, read on the forward strand.
ACTGGCGGGTCCATCTTTGAAAGGTGGTCATGCACATGCAGACAGATTGTCGCAAGTAGCTGCATTGTTTAAATGCTTCCCCATCTCACCCTTCCGAGAACTCTCCGTCGCTATTTGTCACCACCGACGACACCGATGTCATGATATAAATTCAGACTCGAGCATCCAACGGTCCTGGAACAAGATAGGTTTCTCTTGCGGACACTACCACCAGGATGCTTGGCGCGAGAACGTCGGCTTGATTTTTATGTGGGTTAAATTTCCGGGCGATGTCAAGGGTGCTTTGTGTTCTCTCGGGAAGTTTGCTCTACTCACATAGATTATTTCCAGCGGTAGTACGCTTTGTCGTCTCAAAACATACTACGCCCCTATCGCTCACTAGTAAAGATGGTTCTTTCTAATAATCGCTCACACCTCCAACAAGAATCACAACAATGCATCCATATTTTATGGATTTCCCCCCACTATCTATGCTAGATTCACCACATGCCCGACGCAGAGAACATTTGAACAAGCGCCAGTCTCAACCTCCTCCTGGCGTTATTTCATTCTACCCCGCCACGCATCCCACGGAGCCTTTCACAGAAGGCTACCGTCCCGAGATCCTTCCCCAAAAAGCCCCCCACCTCACCGTCCTGGAAATGACATCCCCTGAGCAATTCAAGCACTGTCACCAGCTCCTCCGCACATCCCTCCCCACCGATACTGACGCGGTGCGGGACATCATGCCACAGTCTAACGGGTTCGTGCATACCGTGCTCCAGGCATACAACCATCATCGTGGACTCATCCTTCGCCCGGATGACGTCTGGATCGCGATCCTCACACAATCTAGCTTCTTCGTCCACAGCCACGCAGAGCAACTCCGTGCGAAGTTCGTGGCGCATGAGGGCAAGGAGAAACTTGTCGTCACTAGCGGTGCAAATCGTCACAACGCCAATTTCGCGCAAAATGGCGGAGTTAATACACACTCGTGTGGTAGATCCGATGTTGAGGGATTGGATTATGCCGAACTTCTCGACGACGACTGATGTGGATCGGACGGTGTATGCGATGACCATGATGGCGACGATGAAAGACTATGCGTTTCGGCTGCGCTGTGGGACACCACGTGTGACGCTCCTCAGCGAGAAGCGTGACTGGGAGGCCATCCTTGAGCGACTAGAGCGATTGAAACAGTACGGGATAGAAACAATAGCATGGTATCACCTCCTGCACTCGGTAATCTCTCAATTCGTAACGGCCTTCGACGCGCCCTCCAGCCCAGAAAACCTCGACTTCTGGTCGCGCACTACGAGGGGGGCGGGAGCGGGCCTACCTACATCTCAGGCTGGATCACCGCATTCTGCGTATTCAGTGGACGAGGCGTATGGCAGGGCACTCCGTTGAACGCCGAGTGCATGCAGAAAGATGTGGCGTTGCATCCTGCAAATCCGCAATCGCCAAGTGTGGCTCAGTTCGCTGCGGTGTACGCCGCGTGCGACGCGAGACGCCCGTTCCTCGTTCTTCACGGGACGCCGTACCCAAGGATAGATAATGGGCGTGTGCCGTGTGGGTACGCACACGTAGATGTGAAGCTGGATGATAATGGGAAATTGTTTGATACGGTGATCGCTGTGGGCTCGGTCGGCGCGCAGATCTGCTCGATTGATGATCTGTCTAGGAATGGGATGCGGGATAGTGTAAGACCCGTGATGGGGTATTGGTACTTCATAACCGAGAAGGGTAATTGGTGGCCCCCACTTGTAACTTTCAATTTTTGTCAGAGCTTTGTGAAATAGATCTTGTTCTCTTAAGCATGAGCCCTTGGCCCTGATTTTGGAAATGCTGCGGTCAATCGAAGACAACGCACTACGACAACCTTCGAAGCTGACGCTGCAATGATAATTTGTTGAAAGAGGTGACGTGCGGCAAACTTCACTGTATGGCAGATTGTTGCAGCTGCCCAGTCAAGTACATTTTTCCCATTGGAAGCCTTTGCAAGTTATATTGGTTGGCCCATTTGATAAACATGGGCGCGCCTGTGTTATCAGGAGTGTATGTGATTGTTTTGATGCCGGGCGACCGTGCTCTAGAATAAACGCACAATTCTTTAAACGCAGCGGGCATTGTGCATTGCATCAACTATGTAGATCGTATAAGTATATATGTTGTAGATATTTCTATAGTGTCTTGGTACATGGCCACTTAAACAACGTAAACAGTCTCATTTGCGAGATGCAAGTATGGCTGGTAAGATGCCTGCAACGTATGTCAGATATGTACATCAAAGACAGTCGGAACAACGTACCCCAACGAGGCCAAATTGAGCAAGTCCAAGTTGTGCTTGCCCAGTAGCGAAGGATGCAGGGACTTGAACAGAGAAGTTCTCATATAGGTCGTATGCGTCCGGCCCAAACTGTAGATTGTAGGGGCCTTCGTACAAGACGGTGCCCATATCCTCACTAACTGTGGAACAGTGCCCAGTTGGGCAAGACTGGATAGCGATCACGATCGCTATCTCTTCGACGTTCGTGGGCGCGATCTGAGAGTGCGTGGGTCTTGATTAACATGATGCTCTGAATGATGCATGTTTGAAAGCTTACTCCCATGCCTACTTGCACAGTAAAGTTAGGCACCGGCAGTGATATTGGAGCCAGGCGCAGGCTGGTTGATGTTAGCAAATTGAGCACATACAGACGCTACCTAAGAGAGTATTGGCGACCAGTGCTTTGATTGGGAAGTACATGGCAGCTGCGAGTGTGGGCGAAGTGGGTAGTTCTTGGGCAGTTTCTAGAGAGATGGTGAATGCGCTAGATGTATCGAATATATATGCGCTGCGTGAGTGCTTTATTTAGTAACTACGAGCAGCATCTATAGGTGTTGTATCAGCAGCCCCATGCAACTGCGTAGCACTGCAACGGGGATGCAAACACCGCGAGAATGAAGTGCTAGTTATATGGATCATACTAGTTACCTGCCAGATTCCGGTGCTACTGTGATGTGGCTGAGGTACCTGCAATCCATACCATGAGCTGGATGGGGAAATGGGAGGAACATCAGTAGTATATATCTGCGACAAAAAAGTTACTGCGGGTGCTGCCTTGGCAGATTCAGCCCGAGGATAGAATTCCGGTGAAGTACTTGCCCATATATATTGGACTGATCACTGAGTTGAACGCGAGCTTCTGAAACATTTTTAAACATGTGATTCGCACTCACTTTGGACTGGTAATCAAGTAAGGCAATCGATCTAGTCCACCGGTGGAATCGGAGTGATGTGACAGTCCCGGTGAACGACAACCATAACACTATCTGGTAAGGCCCAAGAGACACAGTATTGATGTGCAGTCACCCATTTCAAGGCATTGAAGGACTCCTATGCCCGCGTCCTGAAAATGTAATTCCGGATGACGAGCGCTCACAGGCGTTCGGATTCAAGTTTGAGTAGCGGAGCGACGTTGCTACTGATGCCATCGTTGGGGCACGTTTGTAATGGCTTTCAGCATAGGTGGGAGTTGCGTAGTGGCTACTTAAAATGAGGTGAGCAACATGCCTTATTCTTCTTGGGAGTGAGCGCAATATTTCTCACATCCCTGGATTTCGGAAGTCATCAGGCCTCTGCGATAAAACGAGGCACGGCAATCTGAGGCTAAGGCTGTACACTTAGAGTATCAACATCACCCGCTATGTTGAACTGAACAACTCGCTGGAGCATTGACGCCGACGGCGTGTTTCGTCCGTATTCAAGTTAGTCCGGTCACATCGGAAGTGGCGCGACGCCACTCCACTTCACCACAGCCAGGACGATGCAGAGCTAGTCAAAATGTCAGATGAGTATGAATTAGCTTCAAGTTAGCTAAAACGAAACCTTGCGAGGGCTTCATGAATGAAAATGATTCATCAGGCCTCAGGACGTGTCCGACTCCGTCGCCTGAGTCTCACACTTACCGTGGGAGTCTAAATCACCAAAAGCCGGTGAAGTTCACCGGATCACCCGCTGCATGGTCGAGCTTACATGGTGCACTGCCGATCACCATCCGGTTGAATTAACTGTGTGAACGGGTGGTTCCGGAGTGATTATGACCGGAATGTTTGCCGATTTCATCAAGACAAGCCTTTTGGGTGACGGATTGTATTAGAAGGATCGACTGTCTTCCTTCTATAGGTCTGGCTAGGGGACTAGGTGATGAAGTACTTTTGACCATGTACAGTAGCTGCAATATACTTGCACCGGATTTTCTAGTGGTAAAATTTAAAACGCATCAAACTGCATATGAACCACAAAATTGTTTCTATTGCAATCAGATCTAGCAGAGGACGCGACATATGTGAATTTATACCTAAGTGAACCAAAATGAGGACGACAGTTAGTATGTACATAGTAAGACTTGTAGTAAGTAGGTCCGTGTCCTCTTAATTTAGGAGGAGAATTACGGTATGCACATCTTATGTGCATCATTGTGATACTGCACTACAGCGTCTATATTAAAATAGTCCTCAAAGTCCATAAACTGCGAAATAAGAAATCACGAAATCGTGATTGTACGATTTAAAGTCTCCAACGAAGGGGAAAACCCAGCCTAGATCAGAAGTTAGTTGCGAGCATCGACTTTGAACAATATTTAGAGGACTCACTCCGATAAGAGCGACATGAGCAACCCCAAGAAGAGCAGTTCCGCTGGCAATGCTGCTCGGAATCTGAACTGTGAAGTTCTGATAAGGGGGGCCTAACGGCCCTTGATACTGTGGATTAAAGGGACCGTTGTACAAAATTTGACCCATGAAATCAGCGGGGTCAATGCACGGCGTTCCTGGGCATGACTGTAGGCCAATCACGACAGCAACTTCCTCCGTACTCGACAATGTATTCTGCAAAAAGTAGCCGTTGATTAATAAACAGTGAATGATTTCATGTCAGAGACTCACAGGCCTCTCTACCTGGACAGTCAAACTGCTTCCAGGAGACACTGAAAGACCTTGTGGAGGGTATCCGATGGCAGCGTTCTGGGCGAAAGCAGAAACTGCAAGAAGAGCGAGGGAGAGAACTGACTTCATGATGAATGATTGTGTTGAATTCGTTATGACGATAGAAGCTATTAGCCCACCCTTTTATATGTTCACGGGCGTTCTTTGCTTGAGTACAAAGGGTAGCGTTCGCCGCAACATCCACGACCATGCGTGCCAGAAGATCCTGGTCATCCTAGTTCGCTGTGCCATCAATATTTACTAGGAACTTCAGTGACGTGATGGGTGACAGTCAGACAGTAGGCCAGTCTGGCGGTGACAGAAATGCCGTTGTGGAAGCCGGCAACACTCGGAAATGCTCATGTTACGCGCAGCTTTGATTCAAAGTTAATGTTGAAGGCTATGACGGTGCATGTCACATGAGTGAGCTGGCCTGAGCTGCTGTTCGGATCTAAGATCAGTAATTCCGTATTACTCAGCTTCTTGTAAGTCCAACAAGGCGTCCGATTCCTCCGACCTCCGACTTGTGCAAGCCTGCAAGGCGACCACTGCAAAGGCCCCGGGTCAGACTCACGCCGAACAATTTTTAAGGGCATCGCTCTCCTTTCATGGCTGCTCTCTCTTTGTCAGTATGGTTCTCAAACAGTATGTCACCTTTGTGGAACCGACGCATGCAGAATAAATGTCGCAGCTATAAGACACACGACAACCGAGTAGCATATGGCTCAGTCCCCAATGCATCCTCGAAATGAAAATTGTTAACCCAATCTTCGTCTTTGTTCGAGCGCTAGCGATAACTCAAACATCTGTCTATCCAGGAACAAATATCAGTCACCATTGAAAAATCGGGAAGTCGACGTGTCCACTTAAACCATATTTTACCGTCACCTTCCATAAGGACTTGCTGTCTACTTCTCAGGAAGTAGCCGTTGTCATTGCCATCCGCTCATGCCCATTCAGTCTTTGCGTCTCTCCCGCGAAGGTGCTAGGCGAAATTATCTACAGCGGTCCATTTAATCCCCAGACAAGCTTCAAGTAACCGAGCCAAGACTGTTGCGATCCCTAGTCCATAAGCAATGGCGTCCCTTATCACCGTTACTCAATTTGCCTTCATTGGGGTACGTGCCGCATGTCCATGACTTGTGTAAGAGCAAGTACTCAGAGTCAGTATGGTACTGACAGGCGGGGCCCCATGCCTTGCATAGAATTCAAAAATGTGTCAGTGGTAGTGAACCAGCTTATTTCGCAGCTTATAACATGATCTAGTCCAAGGCTTGTCTACTTGGGTAGATGGAGCACTGCTTGATGCTCTGTTACCATTCTTAAGTTCTAGGGCGGATGTCTTCGCGAAGAAGAATGGGGCACACTACAAACATGATCCGTTCACAAACGATCCCATTCGGCAACCCCTGACCGCCCCATGGAAACAGCTGTCGCCGCCGGTGACCAATGTCACTTCATCCAAACATGAAATTTATGAATACGTGCCTCGCCCTCCACTGCCTCACGCTTGGCACGAAACCTGCGCAATGGTGCAATGTCCCCGTCGAGAATGAAGGCGGGTGATAGTTCGCAAGCGTCTGTTTTCCTGAGATATTGTCGAATTGCAACGAGGTTTTCAAGTAAGCGTCTTCCTCGCTCTTGTAACTGCTCTCGCACAGAATATTTACATTGCAGCGCCCACCTAAAATCAGACGGTTGGTGCCGGAAGTGACATCATCGTCCACAACAATCACATTGTCCCTCAGGATCACACACCTGAACTCGCGCCCAGACTTCGGTCTTCTTCGCAAGAACTAGATGTCGTGATTGCAATTCAATCGTATAATCCGAGCTGCTGGCCAGGTGAGGTACTCGGAACCCAACCCGAACCCGGATGACCTCTAGCCATATCAGAACTTTACCATTCACGTCCCTTCTAATTTGATGGGTAATGCGTTGCTGACTGTCACACATGTGGCGCTTATCGGGGTAAGAGCCCGTCATCATGATCATTTTGTACCAACGAAATGGGAACTGCCTGCATCGGTGCCAGGCTGGGCCCATTACGTGGATGGAGGGAAAGACTAACCCTCTGATATGCTCTTTGATACGCCTGTCATGAGTCATGATCAATGATTTCACCAGCGATTCTGATGGGGATAGCAGTACGAAGCAATATGAAACGGCTCTGTGCACTTCGGGGTGTTTACGATGGGAGTTAGGAGTGATCACCTCAGAATAAGCCAGCAAGTTCTATGTTCATAGCAAGTTACAAGCCAGATCGTGTCCTTGGGAATTCAAAGACAAAAACAAACACCATGCAATCGATTGATCGAGGGCTTCGTCTTCGGCGGGAAGATTCAATTGTATTATTTTGGGTAGCCCGGACGTACTACCTAAAGAGCTTGAATGGGACTAAGACATGTCAAACGAGTTAAGCGATGAGATGGTCAATGATAAACACCACGCCAGAACAACCTTCCTTCAAGTTGCAATTGCAACGATCACTTAGTGCTACACAGCCTAAACTCGTTCACATGAATGCAGTACGTTGCACGTTTGAGTTGGAAATGTGATGTGGCTTGGGTCTAAAAATACTCCCGCGGCACTCTCCTTGTACGTACCAGCACCTACTAGAATATCGGAATGACGCATTTCAGAGTCTTTCTCGGCGCACCGTCCGTCGGTGATTTCAAAAAAGACACTGGTTCATACACTTGGAAGACCGTCGAACCTCCTTCAGCAGAGGTCTCCCAAGCACTACTTTACCCACCCGCAACACTTGAGGCCGCGAGCAGACGAATATCCTTGTTCTACCAGAATATCATATTTGACGATAGTAATGAAGAAGCGTTTGATCAGGAGCCTGCTAGCCGGGGCGCATGGCCCGAGGGCAGCCAGCCTATGATGAAAGGTGTGTCTTCTTCATAGTTCTCCGATCGTGTACTCTACCTCATAACTACAACAGAGGAGACGACGGTGATAACCTGGCCTCCAACCCCTGTTGCAAATACCACAGGTGCCCCGTCCTTCCTGCGCACATCCCAGTCGCAGTCACTTGTTGCGACATATGAAACACAGGAAACTACCTCCGTGTCTTACTCAGACGCGTCTTCTATAGCTCGCTTCCCACATTTTCAGATCAGCCTTCATAAGGTCTCATCTCTTGCATCTCTTTATAGCGAAAACATGACAAGAGGGAGAAAAGTGAATATATTACTCGCCACCCTAGAGGTCGAAGGCCCAGATATAGTGCATGTGAAGAAAGGCCCGGACGCAGGGAAAGAAGTCTCTGTTCTTAAAATGATTCTGGGTGATGAGGATGGCTCAGTATGCAAGCTCACTGCGTGGCGTGATGTCGCAGATGCCTGGGGTGTACTGGGCGTCAAGCGCGGAGACATAATTTATCTACAGAGTACGTATCGTATCACGATCGCATCGCGTGAACTGACGTCAATTTCTCACACAGACCTCACGCCATCCTGCGAGCCAGGCAGCTCGATCACCTTCACTGCCTCTCCATACAACAAGCCCACCGCGGAGATATGCTTTCGGACCATGCCTTACACACATGAGGACAATTGCCTCCGGCCGGACCTCCGGCTCGCACAAAGCGACGCCGCCGTCAAGAAGGTCGCTGCACTGGCCCAGTGGTTTGAGCGGATGGCCGGGTTGGTAGTTGGTTGACACACGCCAGCTAGACATGCGACGCTGTGGCATATCCCACGTTTGACACGGATATGTGCTGGTTAGACCTAGCTACTAGACCTTCGCTGTGGCGCAAGTTGCCGGTTGCGTTGGCATGACCAACGTCACTGTCCCCGGCTGCGAATCAAGCTCGATCAATTCGCAGATGTGACTCGGTGAGTATGCCTGCAGGCCCACTCGCGCGCAGCTGCATGCAAGTGTTCTTTCATTCATTTATACGCATACACCCACAGTCATCAAACACCCATACTTATAATAGACACGATACTTCGCCTTTCGTTCCGCACACAGGACAATGCCAGCACACAGGACCACATCATCGTGTGCGCCACTGCTTTGGCCACAACATGACCACCAGTACAAAAGCCCACTCATTTTGCCTGTGGATGTGGATGTGGACGTGGACGCGGGTGATGGGACGCCTTGGCGTTGGTGCTGGGGGACTATAAATCTCCTCGTCGGTGCTCCTTGCCTGTCAGTGCCGTCGTGTCGTGTCATCTGCACTCGTCTAGATCTCGAATCCCCCTCTTCTGATATGCCTTTCTCGCAACCTACTGCTGCAAGCTTTCTTCCCGTTCCCTCCGCGTTCGCACGTCTTCAACGCAGCATTAAAGCTCGAATGCATGCTTTCTCTGTTTTCGAAACTTGGGTGCCGAATATCCTCACCTTGAAGCGCAGGACTTCTCTTTCGTCCCCCCGCATGGAAAAATCGTCCTTCACCTCCCAGGGCGCGAAGCGGAGATCTTTCCTTCCATTGCTAAAGTTTTCTTCATCTTCGTCATCCTCTTGGTCTTCTGGGGACTCGACCTCCTGTCCGAAATGTGTGGACTCTGAGTCAAGCGTCGAATCAACCATCCCCGATATTGTTGTGACACCGGCGAGTTCTATTTGCGCAGTGCTACCGTCTCCTGTGGGCTTGTTTCGAAACGTGGTGTTGATTGATTGGTTCTGACCGTTTCACCTAGCCTCCAATTGGGACCAAAATTACCGATCGCTTCTGGCCTGAGGAAGATCTTGAACTGCGAGATGAAGCAGCTGGAAAAGGCAGTTTTTCGTCGCCAGGGATCGTGAATGTGTTATCACCTCCTCCATATCACCGACGTTCTCCGAGTCTCATCGTGAAGCAGGACAACGTGCTATCTAGGTCCGTTTTTCAAAATCAGTTCCAGTTGAGGGAAGCTGACAATACACGAGCAGTGATAATTATCCTTCACATTATAGAGACCAGGACAACTCGCTCCCTATGCGGTTCCCGTTCTGAGTATAGTTTGCGATTTAGATGAATGGTATCTTACGCCCGCATTAATCAGGCGCGTCGTCTGCCTGTAGATTAATATTCAATACTGTATCCCAATGTTTACCATATCTCTCTAATTTTGTTGTATCAACCGTGCAAGTCATATTTCCACCTACCACTCTAGTTATGTAAATTAGTACCGTCACTTGACAGGGGCGGTCGTATCTCATCCACTATTATCCGAGTAGCCTCGACAATAATCTCCCACTCTACCTTATGTAGTCTCTCCTCATAAACCTCTATCGCCTCCCCCTTCACCACCTCTACTCTCCTTTGAATTAACGGCTCGCCACGATCAACTTCTTTAACCACGCGATGCACCATTACGCCCAACTCATCCACCTCACCCTTCTGGAACGCCTCAAATCCTCGCTCAACAGCATGCGTACCATCAAACTGCCCAAACAACGCCGGATGAATATTAATCACAGGCACCTCCCTCGCAAGAATCTCCTCGCCCTCTAACACCCGCGTCCCCTTCAGCACATCCAAAAACCCCTCGCTCACGATGTGCATCCACCCCGCACACACGACCACATCTGGCTTAGCGCGAATCACGATACGCGCGACTTCGAGATCGTAGTCATCACGTGTTTTTCCCGGGTTCGATTTAAGAAAAGGCTGAAGTCCGAGGTAGGCAGTAGGGATCGGAGGGGAAGCAGTGGAAGCGCGTATCAAGCCACGCGCATTTTTGCGGTTAGAGAGAACGAGGACGATGTGTGTGTTAGGCAATAACAACGTGTTCTGTGCGTCTATCAGTGCTTGGAGGTTCGTTCCTATAGCCGCGAACCGATATGACAGGGTGTACAATTGCAAGATCGAGATCGAAACATACCCTCTCCTGAGATGAGGACAGCCAATCGTCGTGGCGACGTTAAAGCAGAGCTGGGATCGTCCATGTCGCTGAAAAAGATAAGTTCTCAGAAGAAGGTGCTTATTCTTACGGGTGCGGACGAGAGTTTAATGTGCAAAGGTATCACGGTGGCCGTCAATACGTCGTGATAAAGTTGGTTGCCGATCGCAAAAGTACCCTTGATAACGGGGAAATTACGGACATTATAATACATACAGTTAGCGTGCTTTATTTAGACTTAGCAAATATTCGACTTTTCATGATCGCGGAGTCAGCTTAAATGAAAGCCCTGCGGCATCCTAAAAATAACCTTCTGATAGACCCTGAAGGCTGAAGCGGCAGCAGAACACAATGTTTCTAAAGAAGAGCTCACTGGGTAAGTTCCCAAAGATGGGAATGAAAACCAACACGAATCCCGAGTACCCCCACCATGGCGCAGGATCTAGTCTACAACGACATGTATGCAGTGTTCAGTGATCAAATACAAAGTAACAATTGTATAGTTAATGCACCCGCTAGATTGTAGTAGGGAGGGGTGCGCTTTTTCAATAACAGAGCCCTGTGATACGCATTTGATTCTGATACGAAACACCAACAAAGCAATGTAACGAACGTTTATACTATAGGTTTTTGGTTAGTTCAAAAAGGAGGGTTTTCGTTACTAGTGGTTAGTGTTACATAGATAGAGACAAAACAACAACAGCGGAAGCGAGTGCGTGGAAGCCGGTGAAGGTACTCGTAATAAAAATGATCAAGCAAAGGAACTCGAGAGGCCACCTGAGACAAAATGAGCGGAAGTGGGATACCGAAATATAGATGACAAAACATGGTCAGAGCACAGTATGCGAAAGAGAAGCGAGGGAGAGCGATACGTCGCCCTAAAAATCCAAAGGCGATTGTGCACGGCACGGGTATCAGGTGCACTGCTCCAAAGCTTGTAGGCCTCATATCATCATGCCATATCCTCCGCTACTGCCAACGTTAATTGGAGCGCCTAAACCTTGCTTCGTTACCATGCCTCCCATCCCATCGTCACCCCTGCCACCCCACGACCCTGCAATACCGGTGTTGATGTGGAGGTTGCCCATGCTCAACCGTTTAGGTATACAGTAATCAGGATGGGCGTTTGCGATCTCGTAGTTCATAGGTGAAGCATGCGATGGTGAGCCGTATCCAGAGCCGGGACTGAAGCTACCACTCCTCTCCCCGCTGTGACCAGATCCGACTGAAGATGCGTCATCAGCATCACCGATATACCCCATGGCGCTGTGATGTTGTTGAAGTGCGAGCATTTGCTGCCGCTTGAGGCTGGCGAGAGTCACTTGGTCACCAAAGTGATTGCCAGTCGTCGCTGATGGTCCCATGTTGTGCGAGCCGTTGGGAGGGGTGATCAAATTGCGCTGCATCTGAAGCTGCTGGAGCTGCTGAGGGTTATAGCCGGTGTACATGTTTGTCCACGCCTTCAAATTATGTTGTTCCATAGCGGGATGGTGGTGCCCCATGTAAGGGGGTGCGGCGAAATTCACCTGAGGTTCATACACCGAAGGCATCTCTGGGTTGTCGAAGGAAACAGAAGACGGCATCTGTGCGATCATGGGACCGCCGTGCGAATTAGGCGGGCCGCGTGGCATCAAATGAGCGATGTTGACATCAGTGGGGGGAAGATTCCCATGCGCATACATGCCGGTCTTGAGCATCGTGGCGGTGGCCATGGGATCATCAGTGTCTTCCATGGCGCCTGGCATCGAACTAGCGAATTCATCATCACCCTCCTCGTATCCGTCATACGCCTGTCCTTCTTCATCTTCCTCTCCGATGACAGCTGCAATGATTTCGACTTCGCCATTAAGGACCATGGAAAAGCCATCTCCACGAATGGGCTCTTCCACACAAGGAAGACCGGCACGATCACGCCATTCGTTGAGTTCTCGGCGAAGGGCATCTGATTCTCCCTTGAGAGCACGCAGCTCCCGCGAAGCAAGGAAGCGGTGACGCCTTGATGCGTGAACGTGTGCGATCGAAGAATTGACGATCGCGGACTTGGATGGCCTGCGGATCTGGGAAAGATTAGGAAGTAGTGCAGCAAGGTCCTAAAAGTAAATGTTCGGATCCGCAGTTATTTTATTGAAGAAAAAAGGAGGCTTGCCAAAAATCTGCCATTGAGAGTCTCTCTGCGCTGCCTCTCGACGGCGTTGTGAGTAGCACGCCTTTCGGCAGTATTGGCTCGGCGACTGGGCTTTCGCTTGACCTGTGTAACAGCGCCGTTGGCTGGGGCGGTGCTAGGACTTTGTGATTGGTTATTGTGGTTCTGCTCCGTCGGTGATGCCAAGGGAAGAGACAGAGTTTGGCCGGCGGTAGGAGTAATGGGCGTTTGAGGGGGAACAGAACCGTCTACTGAAGCTGGTGAATTACCAGCAGAGGGAGTGGAAGAAGAAGCGATTGGAAGAGTCATGGCCATTGGTGAAAAACAGGGGTTCTAAGAACGGAAAGTAGAGTATAATTGAGCGATAACACGAGTATAACAACAGAGAAGAGCTGGGATCCGGCGACAACAGATGATTAGCCGGGTAATAGCGATTTTACAAGGGATAATTATGAGAACAGTAGGGGTACGCGAGTTTCCTCAGCGGAGGCCCTTGACTGTGGGGAAGTGCGGGAGCACTTGAAAGCGGGTGATGCGGGTTAGGTGGTGGGTGAGTCAGAAAGCTGCTATAAATCAGAGTCGCGAGCGAGCTCAAGCGTACTACTGATTGGTCCTTTGAGGTATTAAGTTGTTTGAAAGGGCGGAATGTGAGAAGCCGGCAAGGGTCGCGAGATCTGTTGAAAGTCAATGAAAGTCAATGACAGGGATATTAAGTCGTTCTGGTTTTGTTTTCATGATAAAAAGACGAACCTCAAGCGGTATCCTTGTTAGCGGCGAGGCTTAGTCGGGAAGGGAGGGAGGAGAAGGGATATGGACCTCAAAGGACCATGCGGGAAGGAAGGACTAGACGATGGGGTTGTAAGTGAAGAGCACTTTCAGAAGATGACACTTTCAATTCCTGAAATTCGGCTAACTCCGCATTATTTTATATCTTTTTATTTTCCCAGAAAGTCACAAATCCCTCTCACGTATCCCTAAGTAACCTTGTTTCGGGTCTTATCTAGCCGACGTCACCGACAAAGTCCTTGCCGAAATATATTTGTTCATGTTTTGACCTGTTGGTATTCGTCCCTTACCCCACCGAGAGTTGGGCTAGATTTTGTGATCGTGCACTCTTGGACATTGGCTCGGAAGAAACAAATAACACCCGTTGGGATCCCCGGCGCTCCTGGGACATTTAAGTCCCTCCCTTTACGTTTAACAAACGTTGTCGGAGAATTGCATCCTTTGATCACGGATTCTGACATCTGGCAGCAGCGCCTCCGGATCCTCTTGTTGGCTAACCACAAACGGCGTTGCTATCACCACCGAGAACTTGGTACATCTTTGTCTTCCCTCGGTCGATTGTTGACATCGACTCGCGGTCCCTCAATTCACAATCCCCAATATGTTTATTTGCTATGTAGACTACTACACTGTCAGTGTCATCTCGAGGTCGTTGGCACACTGATGTGATAGAGTTCCTATCTCGGGTCTCGGGTCTTGGTACAGGTTCCGTACTGTCTAGTGACGTTAATCATAGCATACAATCAAGTTGTGTCGTGTTCTTCTTTGAGCACTGCCGAGCCATTGTCAGTGCCAGCCCTCTCAAGTACAATATTAATCCTTTTCCCTTGGGAAGTACCCTCACACACTGTCAAGTCCTATTTCTTTCCCTCCACTTTCTGCGGTATTTTTTGTTTTTGGCTATTTTCGTGCAACATAACGCTGGCGCAACTTTCTTAGGTCTTACAGGGTCTGGCACTATACTACACATATTGGGCGACAACTCAAAATCATCATGAGAAGATGCACCAAGATGGCTTCCGCAAAGTTCGAGGGGGCCATGTCATTGCCTTTTCGATTGTCAGGAGCAGATCCATTAAATGCACGAGAACGACAAGGCCGCCGCAGGGGCACAGAAGCACCTCCCCTGTGAAAACCCGGCAACGCATTATTATCACAAGTCAAAGGCATATAAAAGTGCCTCGCGCTGTCGTCTGCATTCGACTCATCTGACACCACTAGTACTGTAACTCAGTCAACCATTCACACGACAGTGAAGATGCAAAACGCTAAACTGTGAATTGACAATCCAACTTTGTGATAAACTCCTGTTTAACGACCCTGGGTCATGTCAATCCGCCACTGATCACCGTAATCGATTTTTGACTTTTCAGCACATTTGCGAATGAGAATGATCGGGGCCGCTTGTTGTTCCGGACAAAAGACAAGTTCTTCCTTTCATAGTTTGTTCAAAGTGAACTAGCGTCGTCGTCACAGCAGAAGACTCCTAAACTCGATTCCTAATCTCAACCATTGAGTTCATAACGCCAAGGGGACTTCGTCAGACGAGTCCAAAGCCTTGCAGCCCTCGATCCACGACCATCATACACCGTTGGGAGACATTGACGATTCCTGTCAGTGACAAGTGACATGTGTATCGTTCCCCCACATCTCTCGTGACTTTGGCGGTACCAGAAATTCGCAGGTCAGCTGCAGCCTGG
This sequence comes from Suillus paluster, assembly GCF_016628075.1. Classification (NCBI taxonomy): domain Eukaryota; kingdom Fungi; phylum Basidiomycota; class Agaricomycetes; order Boletales; family Suillaceae; genus Suillus; species Suillus paluster. The sequence goes on from NW_024537673.1 coordinate 73,082, forward strand.
AACTATAAACAGCCAAGCTTGTCAACTACATCCGCTCTGCAAATCACTTCAAGCGTATTACACCCCTGCTTTTGAGGTACCTTGTTCTGTTTGTCAGTATTGCCTTTCCACGACTTCTCTGCGCTTCTATCGCAGTGGCATTAATCATACCGAGCGGTTACTGTAATGACTGTTACTTTTTGACCGATATACGATATGCACGATAAGACCTATTTGCCCATTTGTGCTGGTTACAGCTTAGGTTACAGGTATCGTGATAACGGCAAGAGAATCTATGGTAACGTATGGGGAGTAGATTATACAGTGGCGTGGCCGAGCCTAGCAAGGTACCTGCGTGTCGTGAGCAAGGAATTGATAAGAGGCTACGCTACAACAAAGTCCAAGGACACTAATAGTAAATAGCCGGTGCTGTGCGGCTGCTACTACTCCATCCCTCGCCCTGGGATCCCCTACTCCAACGTTGGTGAAGTCAGAAGGACTCAGACGCGATGTAAAACCCCTCGGATCATACACCATCTATATCCTGCCTACTATATACGCCCCGCGATGCAAATGCTACTATTCATGTGCGGTGCGGCTCCGAGGAGTGTAGACATGACGGCGGGAGAATCTACAGTAAGGTGGAAAAATGGGGAGTATAATGTACAATAATACATGAAGGACGCGACGAATCCGACGTCATTAGTACTCACCCATATATATACGCTTTACTAGACGAATGCTATATGTGTGCAATCCTCGAGAACTAACCCTAGGTTCCGCAGCCTGCACAGACGTGAGACAAGACGCGGTAAAAGATCTCAGGTAGATATTATTCAAATTGTTACAATGTTACTTCGTACGATTACAAAGCATGCCTTCGTCTCGACTTCTCAAGCAGCCAGCTTCATACCAACCACTTTACAAAGGGGGGCGACTAGTTTACCATCAACTTCACTTGCACTTTTCTGATCTTGTCACCGATGAACTCAAATTCGGCATTGAAGGGAATCTCCCCGGTATTGAACGATGGCACTCTGAGATGGATCACGACGGCAAAAAGCTCACGTGACCCTCTGTTGATACTTGGCCGTGCACTGTTTTCGTACGCAGGTCAGAGATAGGTATCCGATCAGGAAATTAAAAACAACTTACCCGAACGGTAAAATTCCCAGTCTGAGGATTCTCGGTAACATTTTCTATGGTAGTCTGAAGCATGTCAGTGTAAAGATTCGAAAGAAGACGCTTCAACCTAGAATGATCGTCACCTTGTTTGTAATATGCCTAGCATAGGTTTCACGAAGAGCTTTGAATTCCACTTGATTGACCCCAGCTTTATCCCCAAACATCTCTCTCCAATAATGCCTGATGGCTTGGGCTCAGCCTCGTAAGTGAAGTCATCGGTTGCGTACTGGTGGACGCCATCAACGTCGTTATCGATCCTGTCGAGGTATGCGCGAGAAGCGAAAGATTTGGGGGAGCTAGACATAGTGGCTACAAACGGGCGCGATGATCGATGATCAGCAGTCTAGAACCGACGTTTTGGGAAGACGCACCAATTTCCCAGAACGTCTAGAGACATTAAAGCGCAAACAAAGGTATTGTTTCTGGGGTCTGACTGTACCAGAACGAGACTACCGCTCAGCGTCCGATGGAACATTCGTAAATGTGCCTTGTACATATGAGCACGACGAATAGCTACGAACGCCTTCCACTGCGCAAAGACAAGTGATATTCAGAGTACTTAGAAGGCATCATGCGACCTCCAACAACAAGATGTTTTCCTTCCGTGTGGAAGACGAGTGCTTTGATCTTGAAGCCGTTTTGCTTCTTATCTGGATTGACTCTCAGAAGAGTGATGATGCTTCTCGATTGCTTGGCGTCTCGCTATCAGTGTCTCAGGGCTGGCAAATTGAAATACGACATTTGTCGAGCGAAACAAACAAAAGAGGTACGTGTTCTCGTTGCACAGCTGATACAGCGGAGATGAGCGCTACTGCTTCTTGCTTCCCATGGTGATGATCAATGACCTGCATGATGGTTAGCGATAACAGAGTAAGATACAATCACTCAGGAGAATCCTAAAGAAAATGTCTCAGGCTTGTATCACAACCAACGGTAGATACTAACTCACATTCATACTAAGCGCAGTCTGAGCTTCTCCATCACATCCAATTTCCGTGCACGGGTCTTACTTGCTTTCCCCACTTTGTTCGTGGCGCAGCTTCGCACCAACGACAGTTCTGTCTCTGAAACCATGCTGTCGTCGACCAACTTCGTGAAGTAATTGATGGTCGCTAACTCAAAGTCGGGGTTTAGAGAATAAGCAGAATGTTTTGCGTCCGTGAGTCTGAGACTATGTGCCGGAACGCAGAAATACCAGCTAAAACGGAGGGGAAAAGATCACTGGAAGAGAGCACCAAGGATGGAGCATGCACAGTCCAATATTTTCATGTTGATATTTTCTTGACCCGACAGCGGCTTTGGAGTCATTCAAATGCGATCCCTTGAGATATGATAATTCAACCTCGGAGTCACACTCGGAGACTGCGTGGTTCAAGTACATTACGATAAACTTGACATATCTGGGCCTCATTAGGAAGTTACATTAGCCAGCGCACGACACTAGGTAATTGGCGGACGTACTCACATCCATCTGACTTTGTTCAGATATCGAATCTCTGGAAATACGATCAAAAAAATTGCAGGTGAGCGTAAAACACTTATCGCAGCAAAATAGTGACCTAAATTCCACTAGTCAGGAAGTAAAGTGCAAAAGGGTCAGACGCGCAGTTATCAAGTGGCGAAATGCGTCTTTCACCCAGCCATTGCTGCATTTCGGATAGCATTTTCGGCTCCCCCTGCAGCTGAGACACGTACCACGATGAATGGGCTTGAAACGCGTACCGCCAATGTCTCCATTGATAATTCATCGATCATCCTCAGTCTTCTTCTACTTCTTGCGCGGGTTTTCGCTCAATGCTACTTTTCTCCGTTTGGAGGACTCCGAGTGAGAATCGATTGACACCAAGTTGGCGTGAGTCTCTCGTAACCATAAGGCGCGTCAAGATCCTTCCTTTGTCTGAGGAATAAAAATGAGAGGGAGCAAGTTGTAGGTGAAGTATTGCCGGGTAACCGGATTCATACTTGGCACCGGCGGCATTTCCCGCTCGCGCCACATAATGCATAGGCTCTGGAGTCCGGACCAGCTACTTTTGAGCTACTTCACTTTAACTTCACTACTACCAGATTATAGATCATCATTATGCCACAGACAAGTCGAGTGGTGTAGCCGTCCAAATTCGCCCCTCTCAAAGACGTACGTCAGACTGGTCACAATTATTTGCCCATCTACAACCCAACTACTACGACCGATCTAGGCTACAGCTTTCGATTCGTTTTTCGGAAGCACAAAGTTGCCCAGAAAATATGGTACTTGTACATTCAGGCAGAACGGAGTGAATTGACATACTGATATGTGAACGTGTAACATAAATGGGAAGAAGACCTTGAGATCTGGGATTGCCGTTGTCGCGAGTTCACAAATCGAGTTCACATTCAGGAGTTCAGGCTACAGTGGTCAATGATTATAGCAGGGAGTCCCCTTGGATGCATTCTTTGTGTGGTGACACTGAGCAGACTGACAGTTCGAAAGAATCACCGATTCTAACTTTCCTTCCATTTTCTGACCTGGATTCCAGGTTTTTTTGCGTCACGGTCAACTATATAAGCCACCTGCTATTCACCGCTACACACCATCATCTGCGTAACCATCGGCCGCTGAAATGCCACGGTCTGTGTCTCCGATGGATCCAACAAAAGAACGACATACTCTGATACAACCAACCCTCTCGAGTGTTCGCTGTCACCCCACAACCAAAAATCATGGAAGTTCTTGAAGGCAAAAAAAAGAACAACGCGCTGGACTGACTGCAATTTTTTCTACGTGCTTTCAGACTCTATTCGCGCTGCCTATCGTAGAATATATGGCTTGTTCAACGTGCTCGGCCAGGGCGTGACGCCATCTCCAAGTATTCACATGACCGGTAGGGCTCTGGGGGGTGCCAGATGGTCGTCCTTACTTCGACATAAGGGTTTCGACCTCGAAGCTACGATGGGTTATCTCGGCGAGCTCAAAGATCAGAACATCAGCGCCATCATCACCGAACATCAGCAGCAGTCGGATACAGTTTTGCATGAGATCTTAAACCTAAACACAGTCATCAACAGTATTGAAATTCTTCGCCCGCAACTCGGATCGGCTCTCTGGCGCTTGCCAACTGAAGTCCTATCCAAAAAAATTCACCTACTGTCTCCCGCCATCGTATGAATCGTCCCCATCCAAATTAAGAGCTCCTTGCTGTTGACCAGAATATCCCGACCATGGAGGAAGGTTGCTCTGGGCCTCCCAGTTTGTGATGCAGGCTGACTATGCTAACCAAGGTGCACGAAAACTGGCAGCGGAAAGTGTCCTGCTATGACTCATGGCGCAAGCGATCATGAGGATGTCCGCTCTCGCTAAGACTCCTGTGCCACGGATCTGATCACACGGTCACGGTAAAGTTACGACGCTTTCTTCAGCCTTACATCGATCAAATCTTGTCTCTCTTTATCGGTCTTTCCAACTACACCTACGAACCCCAACTTCTGTTTGACATACTTCTCAGCACTCAAGGAGCCGACCATAAACATGCTCTATCCTGATACTAGGCCAGCTCTTGCACAATTGATCTCACTGACTGTCCACTCTGCGCAGTCTCAAGGTATCAAATCCATGGTTTAACCTCGAGCACTCATTTTCTCTCAATCCCATATGGCTGTAAGCCCGGTGGCTTACCTGAGTTCCCATAATCAGTATAAATACTGTCCGAGATAATGAAACATGAGCTTTCATTATCACTGCCTTTTGGCGTAACGGTTAAGGGACGACAGTCTTGACTACCTTACAATGGCCCCACCTGACAAATTTCAAGATCCCAATACTTGTATCAAATAGAGTACCCCGCTTGCTCCAGCTATGTCCCAACCTATCGTCGTTGATGATCCTCGCATGATTCGACGACATACAGGCCATAGAGCCATTCACGCACGCCAAAGTTTAATCCTTCCGCATCCATTGTGACTCTGGGCACCCAAACAGTTTATCTCACCTATTGAATACTCTACCACTCCCCGATTTGCGTGTGCTTGAAGCTCACAATGTAGGAACGTGTCTTCATGAGGAGTTGAAGGCAATTGTGGTACGGTCAAACTGTCCCCTGAAGTCCCTGATTATAGGCGCTGGAGTGAGGATGGCAGATGAACAGCGGGCGGAATACGCTGCCCTCGTTCCTTCCCTCAAAGTAGTACTAGTATCACGATCCAAAGCGTCTTTAACTGAGTTTGCACAAATTGTTACATGAACTTCACGGACTTTTATTACCAGCCTCGTAGGATCTCTCTTCGCAGCTCTGAGTATTACGCTATTCTTCCGCCCTCCTACACAAACATGGGATAATAGCAATAAAAGATCTCATGTTACATTTCACGATGTTACATCATACAATTACAAAAGCATGCCTCCCTCTATAGCTTATCTCAAGCAGCCGGCTTCCTACCAATCACACTGGGGGGACCGAACTTTGGGGCCACATCACCTTCACTTTACTGATCTTGTCACCGACGAACATATATTCACCAATGAACGAAGCTTCCCCAGCATAGGGAGGCATCGGCGGTGACGCTCTAAGATGCAATAAGTTGGTGCGTCAAATCACAACAACAAAAAGCTCACATCACTGTCGGTTGATACTTGATCTTTCGATCAGAAATCAAAAACAAGTTACGTGGACGATGACTTTTCCAGCCTGAGGATTCTCGGTAATATTGTCTATGGCGACCTGAAGCATGTCAGTACAAAGGTTAGAATTCAACCTAGAATGATCGTCACCTTGTATGTAATATGGCTATAAATCTTCTCAAGATGAGCTTTGTAACCGACTCGGTCGAGCACAGCTTCATCCTCATGACCCTCTCCAAGAAAGGCCAGGGGCTTGGACTCCTCGTAGACAAAGTCGTCCGTTACGTATTGGTGGGCACCGTCGACGTCGTTGTTTTCTGTCCTGTCGAGGAATCCGCGAACAGTGAGGACTTTGGAGGAGCTAGACATGACGGTTGCGGGAGGGTGCGGCGATTGGTGGTCTGTCAGCTCACTGCCTAAATATCATAAGTGAGGTTCACGGCCCGGGAGTCCGGGACATCTCCTGGCGCTCAGACTATGGAATCAACCGCTCAGTTCAGTAGTCTCAAACCGAAGTTTTAGTTGGGCCCACCCAATGCAAACCAGAGGTTATGTCACGCTGTGCTATGGAGTCCGGCTATACCCGGTTGTCTGGTCCAACGAGATTACCGTTCAGCGTCTGATGGAACGCCCGCACAGCCAAATCAAGAAGAACTTTCCAAGATTGTCCCAGTGTCAGCAACCCAAATTGCGGACATGAGAGCGCCGCCATGGCCTTGGTGAAACATCCATGGTACGTGCATCATGGAGTCTGCGACATCATTGTATTTGCCAGAATCCATATACTTCAAGGAGGGCTTGATATGGTAGTTATTACGGGCTGTTCACATGCCCGCCCCAGGCAGTCTGCGCCGGCATGTGGTTTGAGGCGAGGAATCAATTTCCCGTCGAATTCGTCTGGTTCTCTGAATCGGCAATGGAATGTGCGGAGCTGGATGAGGCGGATCATGGTAGGGATGCAGAGCTGGATAATGGAGGAAGTCGGTTCATGTGTCCCCTTGGGTCTTGAAAGGTTCGTTCAATTTGCTTTAGTGGAATCTAGAGGCGGTGAATCTAGCGATGTCACATAAACCGAGCACGCACAAGGGCTGAGACTAAGTACTAGGGCTGGGTGCAGTGAATGAACTTCACCGTTCCAAGTCTCGTGAGTGCGCGTCGATATCTTCATCCACAGCGCCCTCACTCCCTGACATAAACGCCCTATGCACTCCCCTCACAACAATATTATATGACCCCTTGGACTGCAAATGCTAACAACTCTCCCAGCTCAGCAACATAGCTCTCGACCTCCTCACACCATTCCCATTCGACTTCCCTGTCCATGACGAGATTCTTGGAATGAATGGCGCGCAGAGAAGGGTCGAAGAGGTGAGCAAAGTACTCATCAAGATGTTTGAGAGAGACTCACATTATGGCAGACAGATACCGTGACGTTAGTTTTCAGTATCATTCCGAATGCATCAGTACGTCCAATGTACATCACACCGCAATTCATCTGCTAAATGATCACGACAGGCACTTCGTAACTGCAACGGCCACCTACGTCTCTTCGACTATTCCCAAAAACCCCGTCCTCGACCGTGCACTCAGCACCAATTACTTCCGTCTCCGTCTGCCGTCGTGCCGTCCTCGTCATCAGACTCTGAATTTCGTGTTCCAACAAGTTCTGAGTATCCCAGTGCATCCAACGTCGCTGCTCTACATCTACACATAATGCATCAGCCCTCTATCCTCCATATCTACTAGTACTGCTACATCTGGTTCGCCCCTCCTCACCTCTCCGTGGAACAGCCTCATTGGTCTCAATACCCGAAATCGCACACCGCATGCGTATCGAAAGTATGGAACGAACCTGGGACGTCGAGATTAGTGTCTTGTATCGATACTATTGTGAATCCTGCCTTTGCGTTGTGCCAACCAAGCTAAATCCTTCACTCGACCAGAAATTCCTCGGCGACTAATGCTCGATCTCGCTGACACCCCAGATGGGAACATCCTTTCTTCAACCTCCGCATTTCGTCCCTCTCACCCTCTACAGGCATCACGATGCACCCCGAGACCCAATTCTGCATCGCCACGTCTAGTGACTGGTACCTATGATGGCGCTGCACAGCGGTGGGATCTACGGAGCCCGAAAGGCACCGTGGCCAGCTTCAGGTGATGGGATGGAGGTGCTTACCGTGGGTTGGCTTGGGGATATGATAGGTATTGAAGGCGAGGGCGAGATTGATGTATGGAGAATCGCTGGATGATCTTACGTTCGGCACAAATCCAGTGCGTCTGTGTGCAAGGTGAGAGCTATAGATACGAGCCTCAGTCACGGGTAATGAGATTGAGGTGTGTGGGCAGCGAGCTAAGACCTTAAATATGTAGATTTATATATTTCAGATACATCTGCGCCATTCGATAGGTCGATAAACGAATCTTGAGTGTGTGGTAGCTGTTTGGCTCAAATGCCAGTCCTATACTGTATAATCATGAATTCATGCATGATGAGCGCTCGAGAGAACAAACGCAAACAACGTTCACACGATCTCCTCGAGCTCTAGGTATCTCACCTTCCGACATTAAATTTATAGGTATATGTCTTTAGAACCAGCTCCGAACCACTCAGTGAGCCACTTGTCCAAGTATGATGAGGTTCCCCATGAACTGCAGAGAGCCATGCTGCGGCTCAACTTCCCAGTCCTCCTACGTGGTTGTTGGTGCGTACCGCCTCTTCACCGACAAGTCTCTCTATGTCCCTGCATGGAATAAATGTCGCAATGGAGCCCGACGAGGACTGATATGCGGGTTTGCCTGGGTGAGTTGAAACCTCTCCTACGCGCACATCCTCAATGTATAGCTTCTGCGTAGATGTGCACATCATACAAGATTCAGCGCCGCATCATCAACACTATCCTCACAAACCCCTCCTCCATCTTCTCTGTGCGCTATATAACACGATTCACGGAAACCGCAGACGAGCTATCTCACGAGACGCTCCTAGGGTTCAAGTTGCCTTTCAGCATATCTACATGTGCGCCTATTCATTCTATTACCACATTTTGACATCAACCGCATATCCTACTTACCAGACGTCGTGATACTATTAGTAGGATCGCAAGTCACGGCCATCATCAGCTTCTTTGTCGCTCGCAATATTCGCATCGCCCGTCAACGCGCCTGGGATCAAACGGTTGCCTCGCGCGGCAAGGGGCCCGATTTCTGGCAGCCATATGTTGAAGAATGGGATTTTCCACCCATTGTAAACGAACGTCTGGGTCGTCTAGATAGAATGTTCAAGATGTGGTTCTGGAGAATGATCATAAAGAAAGGTGGCCATTTATTCTATGGTATTCACAGAGCTATTGCCTGAGACGTCATATCTGCAGTCATCCTCCTCCCGCTTTCACTGTATCCATTTGTCGGCACGTTCATCGCGGCAGCTTTCAAAGGCGTGAGCACTGCTCAGGACTTGCACAAGCCGGTAAGCCCTCGTTTACACCGTTTCTTCTCCAACATTCAATACCAACTCCCGTGGCAAGTACTTCGCCGCAAAAAAGATGACACACCATCAGGAGGCTGTATTTATCGAGGAGCGTAAATGGGACTATCGAAGTATGCACAACATCTCATTGCTCACGTCATTACTCACCTCGCGACCAGTGTTTGGTTTTGTCGCAGCGCTACTTGAGGGTCTGCCAATCATAGGTCTTGTCTTCACAGTATCAAATCGCATTGGAGCTGCTATGTGGGCTCATGGTATGTTTGTTCCCTTGAGTTCGCCCTGGTATATTCCCATGTTTTTCTTCAGATTTGGAAAAGCGTCAGCACTACGTTGCGGCGCAACGTCGATGTGACGGACACATGTCGGTTGTAGGTCATAGCAATGCTTATGAGGCCGTGCACATGTAGATTTTGCTAGTTGTCGAGTCATCTTGTAACATGGACCTTGCACCTCAAGTGCATAGTAATACATTCACAACAACGACATTACGATGATAAAAATATTCTACAAGGACCGAGTACTGAGCACTGAAACAAAGATGTGCAGCCCTAGGAAACACATCTAAGTCTTTTTCTTCTTGTGCGATCTCTTAGGTGGTGCCGGTGCAGGAGCAGGCGAAGGTGACCTAGACACCTTAATAGGTGTTTCATCCTTCTGCACTTCATCTATTCCACGCTTCTAATGACCAATGTCAAGATATACAACGCGCGATGCAACGATAAACATACCTTGCCTCTCGACCCACCCTTCGGCTTCACCTCCTCCGCCTGCCTCGCCTCCGCCTCCTTCTCGATCATGCCGAGCAGTGTGTTACACCTTCGCTGCAGTTCCTGCTGCGTCCGACTTTTGAAAAACCAATCAAAGCGGAATACAGGAAACTCCATGATATCCTTCTTGATACGTTCATAGATGTCATCCGCACCCATTCCGTAGTGGTTTAGCCGGCAGAGGAGGTACCTATCCGATTCCTCGCTGTAGACTTTGCCTTTTGTCGTCGGATAGTTGAGTTCGAGCTCTTGCATGGGGTAGCGCACCGAGGCGATCTTCTTCGCAAGTAAGGACTCGAGGTTTGACCGTTTGTTTCGCTTCGCCTCGCCTTCGGCGATACGAGCAGCGATTCTTGGATGTTCTTCATTCAAATATATCAGTCGACACACGGAAAAACGCATGCGATAGATATGCTTACCAGATAGCTCCTTCCAGTGCTTCTTGAAGTACAGATAGTACTTCTTAACCTGTCTCCAATCCTTATCCTGTATCTCCGATGCTAATAGATCATATTCATCCGTCCTGCTCTCGTCAGCACCCTATCTCACAGAAAATTTAGAAGCACACACCAGCCATAGTTCTCAAGAGCGCGGACAAACTGCTGGAAGTCTCGTCTAGTCCAGTCGTGGAAACCAGCTTCGGTGTACTTCTCCTTCAGTGCCTGCTCCTCTTCTGTCAGCGGCTCGGCAGTGTCTATGAATTCTTGCGCAGCTGCACGTTCGGCTTCGAGTTTCTCAGGCGTATCGTCGGATCCTTGGGTTTCACGAACAGTGGCCGTGATCCCATTTTGCCTCTGGTTGTAGAGTGAATACCCGGGGAAGGATTGCTATGGAAAACATACCTTGTGCACGGCGAGTTCCCGTTCTTGCAGCAAAGCCAGGGCGGGGTCGAAAAACTGGAAATCCTGGCTGAAGGGAGGCGTTAATTGCGATCAAGGGGGCAAAGATAAAAATTATACATACATTTGGATTTGCTTGGGCGCGCGAGGAAGCTTGGGGCCCTTCTCCGGCTTCGACGGACCAACTCGGAGCGTCTCCTTGTAATAATTGTCGACAGAGTAATTAGCCTTTCGTTCACGCTTCGAAAGGGATAGCATGTTAAAATTGAGGCCTTTCCGCTAAGGAAAATGATTCACGGTTCAGAATAATTGAAAATGCCTTGAAAACGAAAGAACGTACCCCTGGTCGGAAGTCCTCGCCTTCCCACTGCTGTACAGTAGCGTCCGACTTGAAATTGTTTAGGTCCTCGAGATTCAGGCCCTCGTACTTGCTGTTGAGCTCTGCCGTACGCTCCTCACCGCGCTGAACAATAGCATCGATGTCGTCATCAATGAGGAACCTGATTGGCAGTTAGAAAGAAACACCAAAATTGTGAGTAACCCGCAACTCACGCATCAGCTGAGTTAATAAGTTTCTCGGCACCATGCGTGATCATCTCGAGTAGCTCATCCTTGCTGGCAGCTACACCAAGCCGGTAAGAGCTGCGAATGAAGAATCCTGACGAGAAGTTCACCTTTGGCTTGCTGTTGGCGACCTTGTTGAATAACTAGCTGATCGAGCCGGAGCTTCTGTGCGGCGCGCTCAAGCATGCGTTCCTCGACGCTGTCCTCAGTGATGAAGCGAAAGACGTAGACCTGCTTAGTTTGACCGATGCGATGAGCACGATCCATAGCTTGCAAGTCAGCCTGGGGATTCCTACAAAGGGGATAAGCGGACTGGAGAAATACAAAGGGAGACAACAAACCAATCGCTATCGTATAAAATGACGATATCAGCAGTGGTCAGATTGATACCAAGACCGCCAGCGCGCGTTGTCAAGAGGAAGATAAACTTCTCGCTGCCTGGCTTATTGTATTCGTCGATGGCTACTATTCGATCGTCGTGCGCTGTGCTACCGTCGATACGGCAGTATTCTGGCCAGCGAGCCATAAGTCAAATTAGGACACAAAGATTTGGGTGCTACGCACTGAAGCCCCTGAACAGGCAATAGTCTTCGAGGATGTCGAGCACTCTGCTCATCTGACTGAAAATTAGTGCACGAGAGCCTTTCTCATTCATGGACTTGAGAAGCTTGTCGAGGATGATCATCTTTCCGCAGTTTTGGATAAGATGCTCGTCGGTCGTGTACGGAGGACCAGGTTCCTGGTGGGTAGACTTGATCTCGAGTATGTGACAAAGAGAACGACGGACGTACTGCGCCGTCAAACAAGTAAGGGTGGCATGTTACTTTACGCAACTGCATGACCATGTTCATGAGACGGGTCTTGCCCTCCTTCTTTCCCGTCAAGCCTTGGAATAGCGTAAGACGAGTGAACCGAGAAATCTGACAAGTATCATACCGTTAACAGCATCTATGTCCTTCTCAAGCACTGAGCGATACCACTTCCGTTGCATCTCCGTCAGGCCCACGTAAATATTTATTTCCTTCTCTGCGGATAAAACGACGTCAGCGCACAGACATCTCTATACCAATAGAACGCACTAGGCAGGAGGCTCTTCTCCACATCGGATTTGACACGCCGCAGCAAAAACGGACGAAGAATTTTATGCAGAGCTTCCACAACTTTCTTACTCTTATCCTCCTCCCCCTCCGCGCTGTCATCGTCCTTGTGCAGGAAAGAATCCAAATCCGCATAATCCGAGAATATTTCGGGACAGATGAAATTAAGAAGCGCAAACAGCTCCTTAAGATTGTTCTGCAAAGGTGTTCCGGTGATAAGCAGACGTCCACGAGACATGAACGCGCGAACGATCTGAGCGAGCATGGAGTCGACATTCTTGATACGGTGCGCTTCGTCGATGATGATGTATTCGAAGGAGAATTTCTTGAGCGCCGACTTCTCGATGAGACATATTTCATATGAGGTAACGCAGACGTCGAAATCCTGAGGGATGAGCCGGTTTGTAATTATCTCCGCGCGTTCCTCCTTTGTGCCGGTCAGCACGACGACATTCACATCGGGCGTCCAGTGTTCGAACTCGCGAGCCCAGTTCTGAAGAGTAGATTTCGGGACAACAATCAGGTGGGGACCGCTTATGTCACGGTAATGTTTCAAGTATGACAGAAAAGAGATGGTCTGCAATGTTTTACCGAGACCCTGCATAGTTCAGGTGAGAATTGAAACGGAGTATTGGGAGCTGAGATATCACGTACCATCTCGTCAGCGAGAATACCATTCAGGCCATTGTGGTATAATGAAACCATCCAATTAAGACCTTGAAGTTGGTATGCTCTCATTTCACCATTGATGTCTGAAACTACGGGTTAGCGTGGTTAATTGTGGGTTCGGTGGCTGACGCACAACTCGGCGACTCTTCAAATACATAGGGCTGGTCATCTCCATCGGCAGCAAGTTCTCCGTCTTTCAACAATTCTTCGTCTTCTTCCTTTTCAGACTTGCGATGACGGGCGTTCTGATCGCTAATCAAAAGGATTGGCCGGCGTCAATACAATGAGAATGGAAAACGCACGTTCCCTTCTTTCTACCTCTGCCCTTCGGCTTCGGTTGTGAGTCCAGTAAAGCAGCGTATTGGGGGTCACGGGCTTTCTGCGGGACGGTAAGCAAAATGATGATGGGGCTGGAGTAATATACACGCCTTGATATCGACAAAGTGCTTGAAAAGATCGGTCTGACCAAGGAGATAAGAGTACCGTTTCACAGCGTCGGAAATCTAGAGGGTGATAAGAAGACCCGACTGATGAAAATGATGCTACACGGACTTTCGCCTTGTCCATTTCCTGTCGTTTTACGTGGAGCTGGCTCTCCTCGGCCTTCCGTTTTTGTTTCTTTTGCCGCCTCTCTACGGTTTGCTGGAATTTTTCCAGCTTTGATGGAGAGGAGGTACTGGGGATGGGTCCCTAAACGCATGACAGGTCGAACCCGAGGGTGAAGCAAGATATAATGCGACGAACGTACCTCCTGCTCATCATCATCGCTGACGAGCTCATCTTCTTGAACACTCATGCCTTCGTCGACGTACTCGCTCTCCCCGTCATCCGCACCCTCGCTTTGCTGAGAGTCAGACACAGGAATTTAACTTGAGTAGTGTATGATGGGGCTAGGGGATACTAACCTGACGCGAAACAATGTTGCTTGGGACAACGTCGCTGAGAACATCTTCGTCCATTCGAACAGCCTATATCCTTGAGGTCAACTTGTTGAGGAGATGATAGAAGAGACCTTGATGTATTTACGGCCATGATGCACTGTGTGTGCGTGACGTGACTGTGACAGACGCGTGTCTTATGTAAACGTTCCTCCATCCTTCGATCCTCAGCTCATGCATTAACTGACGGTAGGGCGGATGCAGGGCTGTATCGTCTAGTGGTCGTAATTCGACGATACTCCTTTGCACCCTCCCCCCACGTAATTAACTTCCAAAGTCGTTCGACAAGGGTGCAAAGCTAAGTATGTCAAGTAACTGGCGCCAGTGACTTTCAGGTTCAGTAGCTCACGGGGTCGCCGGTCCTAGGCCTCTGTGTCCGAAAATATCAACGCTAAGCTCGTGGGGCTCGCATCTCTTCAATCGCATTCCAGAGTATGCACGACAACTGGCAATGAGTTACTACAGCACAGGAAACACTCCTAAGTGAACAATAATGGTCGGATTCCTCGGCAGGAGACATAAAAATTTTCATCGGAGTCTCACCACGGTATGTTTCGAAATAAACCCGGAAGTATTCCTGACTGTCACGATTGCCATCGCTGGAGCAATGTTTCAGGCTCAGGCTCGTGGGATGAACACCAGGGGAGGTCATACTCGCCGGTACCTGTAGTGTTATGGGAAACAACCGACTTCTGAGGGCCGCGAATCGGGCTCCCGTCATGGTATGAGAGGTTATTGCACTGTGTCTCGCTGAATCACTGTAAAACGCTTCGCCTACACACTTCCACCAGGCCGCGACACTAAATCTCCCAGAGCCACTCCAATAATAGCATATGTAATGTAATACTTGAATTAGCTCTTGCGTGTGGGGTATGGCAAATAAATACGATCTGCAAGGTTATGAGCGAGCTGATATGCTCCCCGTCAGTTATGATATGTGATGGATTTTAAGTAGCACAGGCGCCTCTATCAGATTACGCCAGCCTGAGTGTGCTCATCAGTACTTAATGTCGGGGACTGGCGCGGCCGAGTGCCGTTACAATTTGTAGCACAGGAAGTACGTCCAACACCTGTCGGGGTGCTCTGTGGGACATGAATTTCGTTGGAGTTTCACCACGGTATTTACTTACTGGCTAGAAATATAGTGACATAGATATCACGTCGGTACCATGGCCAGTTGATTGGAAGAGCAATCACCCAGCTAGGGTCACCCATAAGATCAGCATATAGATTGTCTCGCATTTACCAACGCTTACTCGCGACCCGTCGCGTAATCAACCAAAGGCAACTGTGACAGCCACTCATCTTCAAATCAGCCCGATGACTCGGCTAGTGAGCGCTGACATAGAAATCTCATATACCCGTGGTTCTTTTCGTCCTCTTAGATACATGTCATGTTTAGTTTCAAGTGGAAAACATAAAAAAACTACATCTATGCGATCTTAACAGTCTGGATGGCATTTGTAAGCACAGGTCAGCCGTCAAACACAATAAATGGACATACTTTAGCATACAACGAGTCAACAACCTTGCTAACTTGCTCCAGAGTCCCAATCGCTGCACCGTAGGTGTTCTGCAAAAAATGAGTATGGATGGGAGGAGAGCAAGAGAGGACGCACGTCGGCTTCTGGCTCATCGAATACGATTAAACATCCCCGTCCCTGATCTAACACGCCGTGGAACACCTTGTCCAAGATCATCTGGGATAGTCTGGAACAAGATATCAACTACGTTTCACACAGGAAATATAACACGCACTTAGCCTCGACGTCCTGCCGTCCTTGCCCTACCTGTTTGGCAACGTAGTCGATCTCTACCACCGAGTACGGCTCAACGATACGCAGGAGGTTCTGCTGGAGGAGGGTGTCGTAAAGCGCTGCAAGATGCGAGCGAATGGTAGGGTCTGACGAGAGTTCTGTGTGGTCATAACAAGTCAGCGACAGGTTGTATGGACTGGGCATCACATACCGTGTTTGTAATCCCGGAGGGCCTTCTCGAAATCCGCGAGGTTCCGGTTCTGATGCGCGAGCGCTATGGCACGCATGCTCTCGATCTCACGGAGCTGAGCATATTTCACGGCGAGCTTGATGGAGAGGAGCGAAGTTACGTCTTCAGGCTAGAAGGCGCCTTCAGAATGACTAGCGAATTGAAATAAGTGACGACGCACCATATTCAACATGACCTTGCACAAAAGCATGTACTTGAGGGCATTCAGCGCTGCGGGGTCATCCTGCGATGACATGTTCTCAAAGGTCTCATAGAAGTAGGAGTATGCGGTTGTGTAATCCTTGTCCTCAGCGTGGAGGACACCAGACTGGAGGTCTAATGCTGCTTGGAGATGGGGAGGACAGTATATTGAATTAGCAGCAGTCCTGGCGGAAGTGAGAGCAGCCTATAGATTTAACGGATGTAAGGGCGGGGGATGAAAATACTGCATAGCACCCGACGGACTAACCTTGGCCTTCGAGAGGTTTCCAATGCCACGGTAGACGCGGCTCTCGAGCAAGTGTACCTCGGTAAGGATCATCTTGTCATCTAGCCTCTTCAACTCCGTCAAGAGTGCATCGATTCGCGTCAAGGCAAGCTTGTACTGCAGTGCTTCAAGTTGCCTGGACCAATTATCAGCATCATAGGAAAGAGTAGCTGGATTTCTTACAGGGAAACAAGACGAATTTCCAAGCTATGTTTGAGGAATATACGCTTTTCGCGTTTCGACCACTCAATATTGTCGGTTAGGACGTCAATCTGGGTTTGCCGGCTGTTGGGGATGGAGTTGAAGTAATTAAGAAGCGTGCGGACTGCATGGTAGACGTTAAACAAGGATGGCAAGTCGAGAATAGAGGGACACTTACTCAGTTTTGCCGTCTTTGCCTTGGCGGTTGAAGACATGAATGATCTCGAGAGTGTAATGACCTGCGCTAAGCCACTAGCATCTCTGTCTGAAGTAAGTGCTTGGGTACGACAACAGGCCTTGCAAGACTTACTTCTGATCTCTATAGAGCTCTGCGAGTTTGATCAAGGCTGCCTCTTGATCCCGCAGCGACTGTTCCTTTTCAGCATTGACTGTCGATCCATTAGAGGTTGATCCTGGTAGAATGATCAGTACTAGTAGTCATGGTGTCTACTGTTCAGCACACCGGTCGAATTCAATATCTCCTTGTAAAGCTCCTCTGCACGTTTTGGATTGGAGGATGCAAGATCTGCAGCCTGCTTGAGAAGGTCTTGAGTAGATGACATGATTCAATGTTATAGATGGAAAGCGCTCATGAGTCTGACGCGTCTTCACCTCGTGGGAATATGAACTGTAGAGACTGACGCGTCGAAGTTCCTACTTACACCCTGACAGTCATGGCAGAAGAAATCATTCCAATACCAAATCTCAGCCTCCCGCAGCACCTGTTTACTGTCAGCACCCCGACTTTCAAGCAGCTTCACGACAATGCAAGAAAGGAGTTGCTTGAAGGGATCAAGGCCGACAGTATGTCATGAGATCATCTTAGTACTTGGCTTTCATTGACTAGATTCGTGGTGCACACAGAAATGGCACCATATTATCGGTTAGTAACCTCTACAGGTGCTCTGACGTCTGATGCCACGTTACTCGAATCGATGGAGAAAGACAACGAGGAAGAGCTCAAGAAGCTAGATGAGAGACTAGCAGAGGCGGAGAAGCAAGAAGGAGAATCCGAGATATCAGACGCTTTGAAAGCCAGGGCTAATCATCTAACTCGAATTGGTGACAAGGTGCGCTTTTCCTATGCTAAGTTATACAGACACTGAATAGCACATGAAGGAACGTGCAGTCGCAGCGCAAAAACTTGCACTAGAAAAAACACCTGGCCTTGGCTCAAGGATAGATATCGTACTCACACTCATCCGACTCGGATTATTCTTCGGCGATAATGGCCTTATCACTGAGAACCTTCCCAAAGCAGAAAAGTGCGCTATCGCGTTGCTTCACCTCAACCTCGAATTGACATCTTGTACAGATTCATTGAGGAGGGTGGTGACTGGGATAGGCGCAATCGTTTAAAGGTCTACCGTGGCCTCCACATGGTATCCATCCGTCAATTTAAGACTGGCGGCGCGCTTCTCCTTGACGCACTATCGACATTCACTGCCACTGAACTCACACCCTACAACGAATTTGTTGCTCTCACCATCATCATCAATGCCCTCACACTCAAACGAGTAGACCTCAAGAAACGGGTATGCTCGTTCTTCTCACCGGTATTTCCCACTGCTGATGATATTATGTAGCTTATTACTGCCCCAGAAGTTATGTCCGTTTTGCCTGAAATCCCGATCCTTGGAGACCTCCTAAACAACCTTTACGACTGCCATTACGCGAAATTCTTTGTCGCACTCGGTACGTTACTTCGCGCCCACAATCCACTTCCGATACCCCTTTCAAGCACATTAGATTCGTCTGATTTGATCGACAGTCTGACTTTAGACTGACATGCTGTGTCCATGCCCACAGCGACCCTTGAGCAAACGTATCTCCTGCCCTCGCGACTCCTCTCGCCCCATACCCGTTACTACGTACGAGAGATGCGCATTTTGGCGTACAGCCAACTTCTCGAGTCCTACCGCAGCCTCACTCTTGAAAGCCTTAGCGGTGCATTCGGCGTCAGCGTCGAGTTTGTTGACAGGTACGTCTTATCTACGCGTATCTTTTGCTCATCTCTGAGCGTCTCTTCTAGTGAGCTCTCACGGTTTATCGCAAACGGGCGTCTGCATTGCACCATCGACAAGGTGCACGGCGTTGTGGAAACGACACGACCGTCGCTCAAGAACGCGCAGTATGACAAAGTTGTAAAGCAAGGCGATGTCCTGTTAAATTCCATACAGAGACTGAGTAAAGTGTTGTACTAGTACCTTAGGGCCTTACGTCTTGGCGTAGTATTAGACAATACTACTGCTCATTTTAAGTTCATATATAAAGGGTGCGCAGAAGTGGGTACATTCAAGTCCTGCCGGCAGCTTGGACCTCCTTCAGACCTTGAGCACGTCTTCGATCTTTGTGTGCAGCACCTTGAACGGATCAATAACTATCACAAAGTAGGTCGAAGATTTGCTTCCGTGGCAAATGACGCTTCCATTGTGTGCCAATTCTTCTCATCAGAAATCTAACAAACATCACCGCTAACCGTCGAGTACTGCTCACTCTCATTCCAATCTCATCGGCGCAGGCTGGACATATTGGTTATCGAGGCCCACAACAAACAACAAAGCAAACTTACCCACGAGCATGACCGCCGAACTGCAAAACGTCCGACAGCATCCTACATACTGGTTCAACGATGGCTCCATCGTGATTCGTTCGCGCGGCATGAGTAATGAAGAGGTTTGCTTCAAGCTGCATGAGAGCTTGTTGCGTCGACAATCCCGCTTCGTTCAACGGATGCTTGATAATAGCGGGTCTAGCACCGAAGAGATATCAATTCCACCAGAACTTGGTGTCCAAGTCCATGATTTGACAGCGCTATTTGAGCATCTATACCATGATACGTGAGAGCATCCTGTCGTCCTGGAACTGAACAGAAGACAATTTTGATGCTTATGCAGCCCTCTTTCCGCTGAAGCGCCCTTCTCGCATGTTGCGGCGATCTTGCGCGTCTCTTCCCCGGATCAGCTTGATCTTCCTGGTGTGCACATGTCTGCACGGGCTTACTTCGTATCGATGTTTCCGCAGGGTCCTCAGCCATTTGCACATCCTAGTGGCCATCTAGAAGAGGCGTTGGGTCTTGTGCACTCTTATGAAATCGCTTCTGTGGGTTCATTTCCATTCCTGCTTGAGATATTTTTTCTGTCGTCATGTTCTTTCCTTTGTTCTGTTGGTGGGGTCGTTGTGGGCGGCGACGCTTCTCTGTATACGTTTGTCACGGTGGTTCGTTCTAACGGCCAGACGGTGATTAGAGCACGCTCTTTCGTCCTCCGAGAGGTTTGCATTAGGGAGAGAAGATGTCACATGCATCGCGTCGCAATCTTGCATTGAATGGTACAAGGGGGTCTCCTTACGGCGTGGTAAATGACTGATTTTTACACGCTGTGCTTCAGGCAATGGGTTTTGGCATCGCCTCTGATTGGCTGTATAATCCAGCATCTAACCTCTGCGGCTTTGTGGTTTACGACCCTTGGGTTACAATGGTTATTTGGTTTCTCCACCGGATAATCAGGACAAAGCATTCACTCCTGTTATATTTTTGTTCGCTGGTTTTTGGCAGAGATTGTCGAGAAGCTGATCCCACAATCCTAGATAAGAAAGAGCGTATATTACAGCCTTGTCACGACTTCTGAATTCGAACCTGAGGCTGATGATGGCTTGGATCCGGAAAATTCCATCCAACCAAACGGCTCGCCAGGGATCGTCCTCGACATCACGCCACGTTCTGCCCCCCACAGATGTCGAGCGGTGCAGAAGTCTGATGACTGGCATCGTGGAGCATTTCACCCCCATTTTGTTCACACCGGTGCGTGTTCCTGCCACTTTGTTCCGAGGAGGTGGCCACCACAGTAATGTACATATTGACTGGGAAATGAGATCCTAATCGAACGGCGACTACGATGACAAGCATAGCCTTCGTCGAACACCGAACATCCTTTCTTCATGAACCCCTTCTTATGTGACCATCGGGCCCTTGCGCTAAATCCTCATTTATTTAGCCTGCAACTCCTCATATGGCATGTACAGACGTATTTGCGGACAGATGGATGTCGCTCGTGATCCAGCCTGCAATATCCACCTCTGGCGTCTGTAGACCGCTCGAAATGCTCGAGGAAATCAAGCAAATTGACTGGGCCGCCGAGGGCTTGTGCGCTGCGTGTGTCATGGAAAAGACACAGGAGTGGAGACAGGAGCAGAAGGATTTATGGGAGAAAATGGACTTGTGGTTGAATCCCGAGGGTACAAAGCATTCCCTCGTTTGAAATTTACCAAGGAGATATAGATCAGATTCGTTGCGGTATTTGCGACCCATGTGTAAGGCACGAATAACCTTCCCTGTGCAGTGAAGTCGTGTAACCTGACCTTATGCAAACTATGAAGTAACAATACTATATGTACTGCTTGACGATGGCTCTTGAGCGCTTGAGCAGTCACGTAAATTTAGGTATGCATAATAGCTTCCGAATTGAGAAAACATGCCGGTACGTAATAAATTATAATATAGGAAGGATACTTCATCATGCAAACATCAATTTACATTTTGTGCACTTGTCGTTCTTATGCCCGGCGATTCCATCTCGACGGTCACTGGTGTGGCGTCAACGCACACGCGCACTTACTGAGCCAGGTGCCTACAGCTGTCCATTGCTATCATCGTTACAGTGTTGCATTACTATTCATTGAGGTCATCAACTTCCCAGTACCCCTAGCACTCAATAGCTAGCTTAACGACTTCATGAGGCTAGTATTTATGTTGATTCTCTAGCCATATGTGGGAAGCGATTTACTTGTTTCAGGTTTTCGCCGTGCTACTGGTTGATACCGTTGTCCTTTGATATGCCGAAAACATCGTGACAAACGCAAGCTGTTTGTGGGCGCGATAAGGGCATCTGACCGAGTTTCAACGACCGAAATGAACTGTTGTTGTCGCTTCCCCCACAGGTTTCTTCATGCCTTGTTCCAACGGGAGGTTCACGGTCGGTTCCCTTCCTTGGGCTGACTCGGATATGGTCGTCGGTGATCCTTTCTCGTGGACTCTGCAATTCATTGAAGATGCATGTCGCCTACAGGGTGCTGCTATTCTGAATATTACTAGCCTGCAAGAATCCAAGGGACGCCTGTTGGGACTACCAAAACAATTTTTTGTTGTTGTTCACACCCACATACGGGCACGCATACTAGCCTACATCTTTTTCAGAAGGACCAGTTCCTGGGTACTGAGCCGTAACGTTGTCCTATTGGTGTCAGACTTTGTGTCCTGGGACACACAGTACCCTCCCGAATCCTCATAACCCTTCTCCTTATGGGGTGTCTGGCATCTGTATATGTGTTGCAACGGGTGGTGGATCTGTGGGCTCCATTGTGGAACCGCTCTGTCGACAGCCAATCGATCGCTTCTAATACCGAATCCCAGATTCTCATCTGCCGCCTGCCTCATCCACGAAGCACAAGAGTAATGGTGGCGCGCGTCAGGAGGCAGTGTGTGTGTTCTTCAAATAACGCATAAATACTGTGACTTCGAGCAAGTATTTTCCAGACCACCATTCTCGCGCGTAGACCATCATGGCCGACGAGAAGAAACCAATGACCTCCTTTACTCGAGATGTAGTCCACACCCCCCACCCTCCACCACGAATCTTGAGTCACGGCATATATACAGTTGCCTATGAAAACCCGTCACCTCCCAACTGGACCTCGGACATTCGAGGCTCGATCGAACAATATTTTGTCTCCCTCACGAATTTCTCCTACGCTCGAAGGCTACTCAGAGAAATATTTTTTCTGGCCCCTGGGCTGCTGATTGGTCATATATGTGCCACGCTGTGGCTTAGCATCTCTGATGCACTACTTCTCTTTTGTTTGGGCTCCGTATTCAATTTTGTGAGTGACAAACCTGAATCTGATGTTTAAAACTTATCCTATGCAGGTCGAGGGTCGTTCTTCGGGAAACGTGTCTCAAGAATCGCTCAATATTGCTATCTACGGAGGGCTCTTGTGCGCCATTTTTGGACCTGCTTGCCATCGCTGCCTGTATGCTCTGGTAATTTCTGCGTTCGAGTGGTTGGCTTATCATTGCCTGTAGAGCATACGCGAATGATATCATCAGTAGCCGTTTGAAAGCGCATTTTCTTCCGCAGCTCATCGAAGGTAATGCAACTCATTGAGAGTCGCATTTTTATTGACACCATAAACAATATTTCTAGCTAGTATGCGTGTGGATCTGTCTTCGATGCAAGGTACAGATCTTTATTGATATCTCGATATCTATTGCGACGCGTTTTCCCTAGATTGTTACACAATATTTCCCGTCAAGGGCCACTTTCCTTCCGACGTACCGGGCGCGTCCTTCTTACAAGGTTTATCTCATATCGCTCGCACCACCGCTGCCCTGTCGTCGCAAGTGGTTGTCTTGATAAATGCAGTCCTGCGCAAACCCAGTCCGGAGAGAGAGGTATTATTTATATTCTGCATTGCTCATCCGCTCGTCCGCTGGTTGGCACCATCGGATGTTACCGGCACCCAAGGTTTGTAGTCATCGTGTACTATCGCCATTGTCTGAAATGAACTCATCGTAGGATACGTTTTCTATACACTAAACGTGCCTTTCAAGCGGATGAGATCTCTCTATAATCTGGCATTTTCGTGTCAATATCGAGAGGAACTGATCCTCAACGGTGCTGCAAACAGCATACCCTCTGGTAAGACAACATACGTTTAAGAATGTTAATGCTAATGGGTTATGCAGAATACCAGAAGTCGACTGAGCAGCTCGGTGATGAAATCGTAACTGAACCATTTCCCTGGGCAAGTGGACTGATTAGAAGGTGGTACTGGGACTTCCTAGTCAATCTAACCCTCGATCTTCCACTCGTAAGTTATCATTGACAGGTCGTAGCTGTCTGGTATACTAACATACTTCAAGGTCATTTATGCGCTGGCCTTGCCTTGTCATCTTTCGCCTTCGTCTGTAATGTCAATTGCGCTGCTGCAACAAGCGACCAATACGCTGTCCCTAAGTATCGGCGAATATGGGATGAATTCTGGGTCAATCCAGAACTTATGCCTGCAGGCGAAATGGCTCTACGACGCTATCAGTTACAAGAGCAAGATGTCCAATGGACCGATGTCTTATCCAGATCCTTCGCACGGTAGCTCGTCGGATGGGATGAAGATATCTTTTCGGTGAGCTTCCTCCTGCAACTGCGGTGACGGGCTGACTTTGATGCATATCATACATATAGACAAATATCACTTCGTTACGATAAATGCGGTCATAATGCTCTTGACGACGTCTCCTTCGAGATTGCCCCTGGCCAACTTGTTCTTGTCGTTGGAGTCAATGGCAGCGGAAAATCTTCGTTGTTGAAGCTCATTGCGCGTCTCTCCAATCCTACCGGAGGCGAAATTCTAATTGACGACAATCCATTGTCAACATATGATTCCGATGATGTACGCGCATCAATAGCGTTCTTACCCCAGCTTCCGTTGTTGTTTCCCATGTCAGTGAAGGAGAACATCTGCCTTGGGTTGCCATCCCGCTTGCATGTGACTGATGAACAAATCCAAGAGGCCGCCAAAATGGGTAGCTGTACGAGCTGGATATCAAAGTTGCAGAATGGATATGATACACAGCTGAAGCCTACTCACGACATCGGGAATGGGTGGGCCGACGGAACTTATGGCACTGTCTCTGACAGGTTGCGGGAAAAATTGGCACGTCATGAACAGCAGACAGTGACAATCTCAGGTCGGTGCTCAGGGTCTATGCTGCATCTTCATTGACTGACATGTCTGACAGGTGGTGAAAGACAACGACTTGCGGCGTACGAACCTTGCAATTATTTTCGTGTTATAGCTGCTTATTTTCACCGCCTCATCATCAGGGCTAGGACCTTCATGAGGATTAATCACACGGATATCAAACTTGTTGTAGTCGATGAAGCCACGTCGTCTTTGGACGCTATAACGGAACACGACATTCTTTCCGAGTTTCACCGTGTCCGAAAAGGCAAGACGATGATTCTCGTCACCCACCGTTTCCACCATCTTGTCAAGGAGGCTGATCAGATCATGTAAGCAGAAATACCGTGCTAGCCAGATGAAATTTGACACCTCGTGGCAGATGTATGAAAGAAGGATCCGTGCTTGAGCGAGGGACCCATAACCAGTTGATCAAAGCCGATGGCGAATACGCGAAGCTGTACAATGCGCAAGTCCCCTCGGCCTAACCCTGGATGCCACTACGTCGGTGATCTTGTACTCTTCTTGGATTGTGCCTGTGCGTTTATCGTAATTGATCCGGTTATATATCTTGCTGTGCCCTTGGTTGTGCTATCTATTGCTGTAACATTTGCAATCCGAATTGTAAGAGTTCCGATATCGACGAAAGTGTACCACAACATTTCGCGCCACGTATTCGGTTCAACAGTCATAGCCTCGAATCATCGTACGTACATGATATCAATCTTAGATCTTGAAATCTCGAGAAGGGGGTACCTGTCAAACTGGGCCACGTTTCTGCCTGCCTGATCCACACGTGTAAGCAAACTGGCGTTCAAGCAACCGATCAGATCTTGGATGAGTGCAGGGTGCTTTATCAATATCCAATACCGTTAACGGCATGCATGTGTCGGATCTCAAGCTTCAAGCTTCAAGTCCGCAAGGCAAAACCATTACTCTGGAATGAGCTTAGTTCGCCCTGCTGACCACCAACGTTGCAACACTTCAAGGCCACCAGGCGAGATGTACTAAATTCTAGGGGGGGTGTTATGTACGTCAGATGGTGTTTGGCATTCGTGCCCGTCCTGGCGCCGGAGTGACTTTACAACAGAAGGGCTGTACTTTGGGAAATCGTGCATGAACACCAGTATGTACCATGGAATCAAAATCCCACCCCACGATGCTGTGATCGATGAATCCCTTCTCAACTCAAGCATGGTCGTTCAGATCTGAAGGCTCCACAAGCTAAATTCCTATACGGTATATCACAGCAGCAGAGAGACGATACTATGTAATACAGAACGAAAAAAAAAGAGAAAACACTCTCGATACAAGAAAACGCGAAATTGAAAACGAAAGCGTAAGGTATGATATCATGAGACGGGCATATGTATCGCAAAACAATGGTAACATAAAACATGGAAATCGTGACAGGAGACGCGCCAAATGCTCAAAAATTCACGAGTCCCGTTGGCGCCGAACAAAAAACATGTCCGAACCTGGTATCGTGATTAAAACTCACTCAATGATTTCAAACCGCCCTCTCTTGCCCTCTCTTACCTCACCCTCATCGTCCAAACCCCTCTTCTCCCCTCCCAGACCTCCCATCCCGGGACCCAAAGGACCAGCGAGACCGAATGAAAAGCCCTCAGGTACACCAACGCCCGAAAAGCTCTCCTGCGTAACGATATCCCTAAGAATCGCTGCATAGCGCTCATCTGATAGACCCATCCCTGCTAGGGGGTTGATCCGTCCATCGTCGTCGTACCCCGACATTCCTAACATCGGACTTAGGCTGGAGGAGGAGGCGGTGGTACTGGATGAGGAACTGGGATTGGATGATGCGTGTCGTTGTAGCTGCGAAGCCCCAACTGCCAGTGCTTCGCTAAAAGATGCGTCTGACAGAGGCGGGACGCCAATCGAACGTGGGACTTTCGACATTTGTTGGATGACTTTGAGGTGCATGAGGTGTTTCTGAATCATCCCCACCTGGTCAGCATCCATCCCTTCATCCGTAGAATAAAAGGAAACACACCTCCAACATATCCAACAACCCCTCCTTCGTAAACGGTTTCGGCAAAATATCATTCATCCCAGATGAATAATACGTCATAATCTCGCTCGGTTTCGAGTTGGAAGTCATGCTGATGATAGGGGTCATATGGTCGAATTGGCGGATGAGATTCGTTGCGCTTATACCGTCCATCTTGGGCATCACGATGTCCTGTCACGAAATCAAATTAGTTCCTCCCCATACGCGCAGAGAAAGAAAAAGACTCGCCATCAACACCAAATCATATTTTTCGAGATTCATCTTATTCACAGCTCCAACGCCGTCCACCGCAACGTCAATCATGCACCCAAAGACCTGTAGGAACTTGCTGCTCAGTCTCCTGCTCACCGCATCGTCGTCTACAAGCAGCACCCTGGGCGGAACAGCCCACCCTGGCACGAACGTAGACCGTCGAACACGGATAGTCGTAGGCGTACTCGAAGAACGTCCATTAGAAGGCGTCGGACGGACGACTTCCTCTGAATATGGATCTGGCTCGGGAGGCGGAGAGAGGTTATCGTTGTCGTTTTCACCTCCCTCTCCTTCGCTCTCTCCTTCTGCAGGTGTTGGCACAGCGCCGGTGGAAGGGTTCGCATTGAACATCCAATTCCCGTTTTGATCCTCGACACTACTCCGGGGTAACAAATGCCCGACAGTGAACACTTGCAGGCCCTCGTGCATCGTCGGCGTATCCCAGTTCATATCAGGAGGAAGGATAAACGGGGCGTCGCCTGATGCTTGTGCTTGTGATTGCTGCTGCTGTTGGTGTTGCGCCGCTCGATGTGAATGCTGATGCATCCCACTCGTCCTCTGCATATGCATCTCCTCACCCGACGACCCCGATGCACCAGAACTCGGACTCGAACCCGATATCCTATACCCCGCATCGCTCGCAGCCCGCCTCGACATTTCGTTCATCTGCACCAGAGTCAACCGCGCGACCATATCTGGATCTTGCAGGCCCAGTTCCTGCGCGGGTACGAACTGCTCTTGGGCTGGGACGAATTGATGTGGGTGTGGATGGGGGACAGCGTATGGGTTTCGGAGTGATGCTGGTTGTGGTTGAGGCGGTTGCGACATGCTCAGAGATTTGCGTGCGTGCGAGGTAGGGATGGAGAGGGAATTCGAAGGGGGTGCGAGGAAGGGTGATGGTTGTGGTTGGCCTATAGACCGATGTGATTGGGAAGCGAGGAGAGATGGAGGTGGATGTGTGCTGGGTGTCATGCTAGGTGCGATGGGGGTTGTAGAGGTTTGGGACATGCTGTGGATGGGGGTTCGAGGTGGGGGCTGGGACGCGGTGGATTGGGCTATCGAGGGCTGAGGGAGAGGGGTGGAAGCGGTCAGGACGGCGGCAGAGGAACCCGGAGCTATTTGGGAGGTAGAGTCGGACGGGTCTTTAGGTTTACCTAGGGGAGAGCAACGGGTTAGGCCGAAAACCAAGGAAGCGAAGGTAGGAGAGACAGTGAAAGGAATAAATAGGCGCTTGCCATGCGTCAAATCTGAAAGTGGGCCCAGGTAGATAATTGGAAAATGAAGTCCGCCACTAATGTAAATGCATACGCATCTTCGGTGGGACCCATTTGCTGGGTACCAAGGCCCCGCCGTCGATTTATCTCCACTGAGGTAATAACGACCACCCCCACCAACAGGGGGAAGCCATTTGGAAAAGGCACGATCACCGGAACAAAAATCGATGAGGGAAAATATCAAGAAAATTACTCACCTCCCTCCCCTAAAAAATACTGTATCAGCCCTTGCATCAAGCCGTCCTGCTGCGCCATCCCTCTCTGGAAATTAACCATCTCAACAAGCACATCCCCGTACTGCCTCTCCAATACCCTGATTCTCTCCTCCGCCCTCCCAACCTGATTCCTCAAACTCTCATTCGAAGCAAACAGATTCTCATTCTGAGCTCTCAAACTCGAATGCGAAGCCAGTAAATTGTCCGCTTGGCCTCGTAGAGTCTCATGCGATGATAAAAGGGTATCGTGAGAAGAGAACAATGATTGGTAGCTGTTTTGGAGGACGTTGACGTGCGCTTGCATTGTACTGCACTGAGCTGCTAATTCGGCGCTTCCTTCACCGGGGATCGGGCTGCCGGAGCTAGCGCCTCGGCCGCTGACGCCGCTGCTTGAGGGGAGGCTTTTGCGTGCGGCAGGGACTTTACGTTTGATGTTCTCAAGGGCGTCACGTCTGTCAGCGTGGAAATCAGGGTGTCGGAAAGTCCAGCTGTGTTCGCCAAATTGGGCGTCGTCTGTTGTCTTTACCTGGTGGTTAGAGGATTAGTACATGTCGGGAAAGAATAGAACGAGTTTGAAGAGAGGGGATAGTGGGGAAGATAAAGGAAGATAACATAAGGAGCTAGAGTGGATATGGCACATCGTGTAGGTAGCAAGTAGGTCCCG
Organism: Suillus paluster; assembly: GCF_016628075.1. Classification (NCBI taxonomy): domain Eukaryota; kingdom Fungi; phylum Basidiomycota; class Agaricomycetes; order Boletales; family Suillaceae; genus Suillus; species Suillus paluster. The sequence goes on from NW_024537673.1 coordinate 102,052, forward strand.
CAATGGCCTGCGATACAGCAGCATTCGAACGCGGAGATGAAGACGCGCCCTGCTGAGCTGTCAAGGTGATTTAGGCCCATCACGATGTAACCAAAGAAGCCATTACGAAAGGCAAAGTCACAAGTGTATCTCGGCGGTGTCAACCAGCAAGAATAAACCGTAGTGACAGGCCGTCATCACATATAACCAAGTAGTGCGAGAGGCGCATCTGAGATTAGATGCCATAGAAGCCACAATGTTCGGATCGAGCCGAGATCGACGGGAAAGCCCGAGTTGGGGTTATGGATTCCTAGGGGGGAATGGGGTACGGATCGCTGAGATAAGGGGGGTGCGTTGCCTCGGAGGGGCGATATGGGATGTGTGCAAGAGTCGCGTGATGGCATGCATGAGTGCACAGGCGCAAGTCCATGCAGAAGGAAAGGTATAGTGGGTATGACGGGAAGGGAGGTATAAATAGAAGGAGAGGTTGAGAAGTTGAGAAGTAATAGAAAGGGGGAAATATCAAATAGATGGAAAGAAGGGAAACGAAGGTAGTGGACAAGATCCGGAGGAGGAGGAGGAGATGCTCACTTTGTGGAAATCGTATTTATTGAGCTGTCTTACGAAGGAAGCAAAATTTGAGTGCTTGAACATGCGTGGGAGGATGGATTTTGTGAATTCGTTCATGTCCTAAAGGAAATGTGGGATCAGAAACGAGTTCTGAACGGAATATCGGGGAAAGGGCTGAGATAGAGGGAAAGACGTACCTTGACGACAAAGCAGTCACCTTGTGGTCCCCAGGAGACGACATGGGTGAAAGACTGGTCTTCTAGCATTCTAGAGGTGATAGATGAAACGGTGAGAGGTAAGTAAAGGACGGAGAACGAACTTGTACAACTTTTTGACGAAATCGCTTGTAGCAGGCATGGTATCATCGTGTTCCTTGAGCTGAGGGGGAGGTTGTGGAGGTGGGAGTGAGTGGATCTGCTGAGTTGGTTCTCTCTTCATTGGTCTCATCTCTCGCTGAGAATGGGTATGGATGGTTACATCCTCTCTTGAATTTGAAGTACGATGTATGGAAGAGGAAGTAGAAGTAGAAGGACCCCATGAAACTGGTGAAGAATGGCGATAGGGTGAAGAGTCCATTGCAGCCATGGGAGGAAGCGTTGTGGCTGAAGCTCGCTGGGGTAAATTGATAGCGGGAAGTTGAACGGATGGTGGTGGAAGTTGATGTGATGCAAATAAATGATTTGTACGGATGTTTGAGTAAGGAGGTCCAGTCGAGGTATGGGGGTGGTCCGTGTGCATGGCTGTAAATGACAAGACAAAAACGCAGTCAATGATTATTATCGCAAGTATCCCATTGACAAGTTCAGCCAGCCTGTACAAACAGAAGTAAACTCACGATTTGACCCAAAACTCTTCTGTGATATCAAGACGGCACCAACTGAGAGGCTTAATATTTGAGCTCGGTACACTAGTCGTTAGTAAAGTATATGATCGAGAAGATAAATCAACGGAAGCAAAGAAAGTTAACTTTCATTGGTCTAGACTTTTTACTAAGTACCCTTCAATAGACGCTCGTTGTTCCAGGCCCTTTTAACGGTAACTCCACGGTCCCGAGTCCCCGACTAAACCGTCATTCCAGAAACTATTGTCATCCCGCTCAGTGAACGGCACTACCCGTTCATCGTCCAAGTTACCAGTCTACCCCACATAACAATCACTTAATCACATTCGAAGTAAAGAACCAATCAACTACCTGTCACTATCCTATTTGTTATTCATTATATACCCTCGTTCCTAGTTCTGTCATCTTCTTCGGCTTTCTGCTAACTACTCACCTCCTTGACCATTTCAACGGTCACTATCGAGCCAAGTCATCGACCCAAGAATGCTCCTTGCAGAAGTTAACCTTCATATCGCTGGCATTCATATCCCATCGCTTCATCTTTCAACAACAGCGCCAAATCCCATCTTCCATTCCTATTCCATCAGTTCCCTAATTCTTCTTTCAGTCCTAACCTCTTGGCAAGTCCCAGAATTATCCCTTCCCTGTTATTCGGTCAGTGCTACCGCAATTACCCACACTCATCCCCAAATCTATCCCCCACTCAAATCCCACATATGGTCGCTCTTGACTTCCTCTCCTCTAACCTTACTGTCAACACCATTGCGCCTTCGGACCTCACCGAAAACTCCACAATTTCCCTTTGTGAACCCCGCGCTGCGTTATGCAGATAACTAAGCGCCCTCTTCCTATCTCCCCCGACGCTTCCTCTTACCATTCCTCTACCCCTATCCATTCCACCCTCGAAATGTAGGTCCCCCTCGTAGGTTCCGGACGCTGACCACTGGGCTAACAACACGTTGTCCTTCACCCAAGCGGCTGGCGCTACCTGCTGTCTTCCGATTAAACGGAAAACAACCGGGATCACATCACCGGTAATCACATACGTTGCAGTACATTGTGGGTTCATTATGGGGATGCTCTTATCCATAGAGTCAATTAAGGTATTTATTAACTGATAACGCTCAACGTCTAACTTGTGGATAGCGCCATCAACCCTGCCTACCGCTACTTACCGCTGTTTAATTCATATCGTGCATTTATACTAACAACACGTTGTCCTTCACGCGAATAGCTCACAGCCTCTCTTACACTCGCCACTGGCGCTATGTTCACATCCAACGAAAAATAACTAAGATCGATCCTAAACAAACACCGGTAATCTCACATACGTTGCAATACATTGTTTGCACTGGGGATCATCTTATCCACAGAGTTAATCAAGGTATTCATTAACTAATACCGTTCAATGTCTAAACTCTATGGATAGAGTGTCATTAACCCTGCCTATTGCCACTTACCGCTGCTTAATTTATATCGCGAATTTTATTCGGACTACTTAACTCAATCATTTACCAACAACGGTGACGGTCCTGCCGGCATGTCAGCAGTCCAAGTAAAGCTGCAGCTGCAGGTCATCGTCTCGATTTTACGATATATATCATGACAAAGGAAACGACCGCTGGGCACACTGGTCCATAAATATAGGTGCGAATCACAACCTCTCTTACGCCCGCCACTGGCGCTACCGAAACATAACCATGATCAGAAACATCGGTAATCTCACGTATGTTGCAGTACATTGTGTGGCCCACTCAATATGGATTATCGTCCATTTCTGCCAGTCTTTCTTCAACATACGAGCAGCGCCCGAAAAATATATTGAGTTCATGTGTCCCAAAATCACAGCGCGCCAAAGTGTGAAACAGAAATCACGCCGAGTTTGTGCTGCTGCGCTTAACCTGCTTCGAAGCTTCACGCTGCAGTCTATTCGCAATCCCCAGTGTAGTGAGTGTTGTGGACGAGACTGGTATTGCTGTATTTTGAGTCCTGGGAGGACCGCCGCTGCTGGGATAAACATAAACCACTGTGCGGTGTTTAGGTTTCGTTAGTGCTTCGGTGGTGCACTGCAGTTGTACGCGTTGTGATCGGGAAGATTGGCGGGTGCGCCCTTTTGCACTCATTCTCACCGGGACCACGTCTTCGAGCAGTCGGCAGTTCGGCACATCACAAGTTCGTTTCGAATGAACAGTGTGTCCAACTTACGGATAGAGTGCTATCAAACCTACTTATCGCTGCGGAATTCATTTCACGATTTTCGCGCGCACCTTCGCAATGAATCGCGACTTCTGAATTCGGGTGCCAACAACCGTCTTGTCAGCAATCCAAAGTCAAGGCACGAGGGTCCTTAAACTTAACCATCTGTACCATGACACAAAGGGAAAGACTGACCGCAATCTGAATGTATATAGACAAGTAGAGCAGAGCCCTTGAGTTTATCCTACCCTGCCTGTGTTAATAATTATGTGAAATGTGCAGAAGACCACTAGTACTGTTGTCGGACGTAGAGAACCCGAACGCATAAGGTGTTTTGGACGCCACACACCCTCGGAGATGTCGTCACACATCTACTGGGCAAAAGCACCCGCGGACACCATACCGCAGCACTACATGCATATTGGACTTGTCGCGGTCATAGGTCATCGACTTGCGCCCTGGAAAGCGAACCCGCCCTGTGCTATCTCGTACATGCTTAAAACTGGAGAGGTGTTTACTGGCAGAAAACCGAAGAAAACCGAAGACGCACAAGCACCGCATTCCCCACAGCTCGTCAAAGTTACTGGATTTACGGTTCCGATATATAATGTGATATGAAAGTGCGTCAGGAGCGGATTTACCCTGATTTACCTCGGGGACCTGGCTCAGATATGATGTGGAAATACCCTTTAGGTGCGCGGACGCGTTACATGATCATCCTGTGTTAGAGGCGTATATTAATGGGCGTACGGCGTACGGCGTACTCATACCGGGCATTGGGAGGATTGATCGATCATTGATGATCCCTGGGCAAATACTCGGTGCGCCAGCCTCTGGGAACTCCCATGATTTTCGCGATGACCTCATAAAATGTTTGGATCTGGAATTGGCGTCGGACGGCTTATGTCGTAGGTGACAGCGAGTACTCTACTTCGAGAGCATTGGTCAGCCGTACACGTACAACAACAGAAGATCTAGAAATTAGAGTATGTCGACGTCGTTCCTTGTTTTTCCATACGGAGATACCTACAGACCATATGGTCATTTTTCAGCTGTCGATGAATATGTTCGAGAGCGTTGATCAGCCATCGAACAGAAGAAATTAGAGTGCGTCGTTCTTTTGTTCCATACGGAGATTGTGACAGACCAAGACATTTTTCAGCGGTTGATGAATATGAATATGACATGACGATGGGTGGCGATTGATAGCAGATAGCTTATATGTATTGCTGACTGTGTCCAGACTTCCAGATCAGAAAAAGGAAGTAAAGCTAAAGTCCGTGGTCCTTTCGAGCTGTACCATAGTGTTACCGATACAAAGAATTTCTTCAAGGGGGTTTCCCTGCCGGCGCCAATATAAATCATGAATCATTGACCCCTGTAGCCTGCAGTTAAAGCGAACATCATAAGTATTTGAGCCCGAAAAAACGGCGTTCTCAGGTCTCACCTTATGATGCTTCTCTGCTCGTTTACGTTGCGCCTTCGAAATATATCACTTTTGTTGCGTACCTTACTTTTTGAGCAACTTCCATGGTGGTACCGAGAAACAAACCGAGGGGTGTAGGCGTTGTGGCTGGGACAGGCGGGAAATGCCGCCAGCGTCCGACATACAGCACAGTGAACCCGGTTATCCGGCAATATGTACATTGTAGTCATCAAACCCTTCTGATGCTGGCAGCGTTGTCTCATATCCGACCTGCAACCTCCACCTCGTTCTTATTCCTCAGACAAACGAATTATCTCATTCCGTCGAACCTTATGGTCCAAACGAGAAGACGGTTGACTCGCGTCACTGCTGCGCCGGTCACCAAGACGTCATCCGACACTCGCCTGAAGTCGACGTCCTCCAAACGTAAAAAAGCAGCGCCAGTAGATCAATCAGATCAATCAGAAAATGTACTGGGTGAGATTATGAACTTCTGTTTTCCCGCTGGCAATTAAACTATCTAGTGACGAAAAAACCGGCGCGGAAGATGCGGAAGAAGACAAATCAAGAACCGTCTACAGAAGACTTTCCAGTACGCGTCTCAAGCCCGTGGAAGATCGGAGCACACGTCTCAGCTGCAGGGGGAGTCGAAAACGCTGTTCGCAATGCAGCGATGGTTGGGTGAGAGATGCGTTTTATGTCAGTCCTCCTTTGTTGAATGTTAAACGTTGAATTCGCACAGCGCCAATGCATTTGCTCTATTTGTTAAGTCCCAGAGAAAATGGGATTCCCCACCACTTTCGGCTGAGAATATTGAAGCGTTCAAGAGACGAATGCAAGAGTTTGGATATTCATCGAAACATGTGCTTCCTCATGGCAGTTATTTAGTGAACTTGGGAAACCCGGACGAGTAAGAGTTCTGTCGTTTTGATTTATGGGCTTATGATGATTTTTGTCCGATTTTAGAGAGAAAAGGAAGAAGTCTTTCAACTGCTTTCTTGACGATCTTCAGCGGTGCGAGGAGCTTGGCCTTGAGCTCTACAATTTTCAGTGAGTCCATCATTCTAATCCTTTCTCATTGTGTTCACGCTGTTGAAGTCCGGGCTCGACCGTCGGGCAGGTCACGAAGGAGGAGTCGATAGCCCTGATCGCTGAATGTATTAACAATGCACACAACGTAACAAAGCACATCACAATTGTCATCGAGAACATGGTGCGCATCCATACACATATAGGCTACCTTGGCTTCATCATTCAAATAGGCAGGTTCAGGAAATGTTATAGGCTCTCAGTTCTCAGAATTGAAGGCGATCATTGATGACGTCGAGGACAAGACGAGAGTAGGCGTGTGCCTTGATACGTGTGCGTTTCGGCCCTTTGGCATTTTGTCTTGCTGACTGGGGGGTTCAGGTCACATGTTTGCTGCGGTAAGGGCTTTGCGCGCTGAACTACAAATATTTATCGTGTTTTCAGGGATACGATATCTCAACAAAGGACGGATGGGAGTATGTCCTCCGATCACCTCGCGTCATGCACTGGCTGATGTAACTTCCTAGCGCAACGCGTGAGTTCCACAGATGTCAAGTTCATCGGTTTTTGATCATATGCCTCAACCACGCAGTGTCCGAGTTTGACTCCCAAGTTGGATTGTCATATCTCAAGGGATTGCATTTGAATGACTCCAAAGCCGCCCTCGGATCGAGAAAAGATCGACATGAAAATATCGGACTGTACGTGCTCCATCCTTGGTGCTCTCTTTCAGTGAACTTGTTCACCGCCGTTTTAGCGGGCAGCTTGGTATTTCTACGTTCAGGCACATAGTCTCCGACTCACGGATACAAGACCTTCCTCTCATTCTCGAAACTCCGACCTTTGAAGCTACAGAAATCTGGATGAAGGAGATATCTGCCCTCAATTGCCTCTCGAAGTTGGTCGACGACAGCGAGGTTTCGGAGGCGGAACTGTCCTTAGTCAACGATATCACATCATTGGTGCGAAGCCGCGCGACGAACAAGGTGGGTAAAGCAAGCAAGAGCAAGACTCGTGCACGCAAACGGGATGTGGTGGAGGAGCAAGAGCATGATTCCGACTGCGATTAGGAAGGTGGGTCGGTGTCTACCATTCAATGTGATACGACTGAGGCATTTTCTTTAGGGTTCTCTCGTGTTGGCTGGGGTGTCCGAGTGATTATGTCTTACTGCACCACCGGAGCAACTGATATTTCTATTTTCATCTCCTTGTGGTGTTCTGTTCCCGCTAACCATGGCAAGCAATAAGCAGGAACTCGTTTTTCCTGTGTCAACTGTGCAACGAGCCTTCTTAATACCTCACTTGTTCGTCTTGGCACATTGTTGCCCCTCAAGGAATGACACATCTGTTTGCCCTGTCAGCGAGACGCCAAACGAGCTCACTCTTCTGAGAGTAGGGGTCAATCCCGATATGAGGCAAAACAGCCTCAAAATGAAGATATTTATTGATCCTGTCGCCGTAAATCACTGCAGTGTCTGACCTGGGGGTTATTCGTCATGCCCATGTACAAGGCACATTTACGGGAGCTCCAGGAGACGCTGAACGGTTGGTTCCCATGGAAGAGCTTCGAAGGCATCATATATCTGTGGGAGATGTCCTGCCGTAAACCAGATATAGCCAGTTGTGCTATCGCACTAATCATCGTACTACTTTGGTAACCACTATCTGTAGCTCCCCCAAAGTCCTCGTTTTTCTCGCATACCTCAACAGGATGGATAACAACGACAGCGACGGTGCCTGTCAGTACATAACAGATGACTTTGTTTATGAGGCTGGGCCCAAGCACCTGGGTGTCGTTGGGGAGAATGATGCTGAGGTCAACCGAGCCAGTTTCAAAGCCGCGATTGCCAAGCATATTACATTCAAGGTGACCATCATTCTATCTTGCTTCTAATCTTGCACTGACATGCTTCAGACCACCATACACAATATTACGTCGGGCTGAAAAGGTCATCGTTCGTATAATTGTTTTAATTTCATGATCGGAATCCCATCTCTAACTACGTACGAAAATAGGGGAGGTCCAAGTATCCACAGATAACGACGCGAGCTTTTACCTTTGTGATTTGATACTAACTTCTCTGCATGTCAGAGCGTCGTTGTCGACGGTTTCCTCTACTGGGGAGATTTCGTTCACCGCTGAATATGAGTTCGTCAGCGACAAGATCAGGAGAGCGAGGGTGACAGGAAAATATTTGGTCCTTGCGGACTTTTCAAAGTGATTGGTCGGAAGTTGGCCGCTTGAAAGGAGGCGCATCTATGATATCTGGCAAGACACCCGCTTTCGTTTCCCCTTCGCAGCACTTGGCCAAGAAAGTACTTATGAGATCCTTCGGTTTCTTCACAGCGCTCTGTGCCTCTGTCCGGGCTTTCATGATGTCATCTCTACTCAGACAGAAGTCAATATGTGCGAGTTTAGCCCTTCGTTGTCCGTCTCCAACATCTTCCCGCAGACAGCACGCTCTTGATACCGTGCACGATCCCCTTGTATGCTTCTCATTTGGATATGCAGTCTCAGCTAAGGTGGGGAAAGCACGCGAGACTCGTGCACACAAATGGGTTGTGACGGAGGAACAAGACAACGATCCCGACCGCGCTTAGGAAGGTGGGTCAGTATCTACTGGTGGCTGTGATACGACCCTGACGCATTTTCTTTAGGGTTCTCTCATATTGGCTAGGGTATCCGAGTGATTATATCCTGCTGTACCGCCGGAGCAACTGATATTTATATTACATCTCCTTGTGGTTTTCTGTTCTCGTTGACCGTGGCAAGCAAGAAGCACAAGCTCGTCTCGACTCTCCGCTGTGTCAGCTGTGCAACGAGCCTTAATACCTTTTGTGTTTGTTTTTGTTCTCTGTTTCCTTTTGACGAATGTCATATTTATATGGTCATTTCAGAAATACATTTCAAAGTTGTAAAAAAATATCTTCTGGTGGGCTGGTACATATGTTAGAGGGTACTTTCAGGATGGATATGAGCCAACAATCAAAGAAAACGGCGGTTCGGTTATGGAGATATTGCCAAAATACTGACTTTTTAGCCCCACCACCATATGTTACAAACATTGATCTCCAGATGGTCCAGGACCATCACCAATCGATTCCTACACCTGAAAAACCCCAGGACAGTCCTTTACAGTATCGGTTTCAAGTTAAAATCAAGTACAGCAACATATAGGAGGTAGGAGGGAGGAGGAGGACCTTGTATATCTCAGGAATATGATTTTTCCAGGGAAATCTGGCATCACCACCGTGTTCAGAGGGATCAAGAGCCCCCAGGAAAAATGCTTTTGGAGCACTGGCAAGTCATGGGAAGTCTGTAAAAATCGATCTTTGGGTGGGGCAGCATGACAGGGGTGGTCAACTTTGGAACATGATTTTTAGAGCGAAATCTGGCTCGACCATCGTGTTCAGATGGTCAAATAACCTCCAGAATGAATCCTACCTAAAGCCAGGCAAGTCATATGAAGGCTGAAAAAATCGATCTTTGAGTGGGGCAGCATGGCAGTGGTGATCAACTTTGGAACATGATTTTTAGAGCGAAATCTGGCTCGACCATCGTGTTCAGATGGTTCAATAACCTTTAAAATGAATCCTAGCTAAAGCCAGGCAAGTCATATGAAGGCTGAAAAAATCGATCTTTGGGTGGGGCAGCATAACAGGGGTGGTCAACTTTGAAACATGATCTTTAGAGCGAAATCTGGCTCGACCAACGTATTCATATGGTCGAATAACCTCTAAAATGAATCCTAGCTAAGGCCAGACAAGTCATATGAAGGCTGAAAAAATCGATCTTTGAGTGGGGCAGCATGGCAGTGGTGATCAACTTTGGAACATGATTTTCAGAGCGAAATCTGGCTCGACCATCGTGTTCAGATGGTCCAATAACCTCTAAAATGAATCCTAGCTAAAGCCAGGCAAGTCATATGAAGGCTAAACAAATCGATCTTTAGCAAGGAGAGCATCATAGGGGTGGTACTCAACTTTGGAACATGATCTTTAGAGCGAAATCTGGCATGACCAATGTGTTCATATGGTCAAATAACCTCTAGAATGAATCCTAGCTGAAGCCAGACAAGTCATATGAAGGCTGAAAAAATCGATCTTTGAGTGGGGCACCATGATAGGGCTGGTACTCAACTTTGGAACATGATTTTTAGAGCGAAATCTGGCATGACCAATGTGTTCATATGGTCAAATAACCTCTAGAATGAATCCTAGCTGAAGCCAGACAAGTCATATGAAGGCTGAAAAAATCGATCTTTGAGTGGGGCACCATGATAGGGCTGGTACTCAACTTTGGAACATGATTTTTAGAGCAAAATCTGGCATGACCATCGTGTTCAGATGGTCCAATAACCTCCAGAATGAATCCTAGCTGAAGCCAGGCAAGTCATATGAAGGCTAAACAAATCGATCTTTAACAAGGAGAGCATCATAGGGGTGGTAGTCAACTTTGGAACATGATTTTTAGAGCAAAATCTGCCATGACCAATGCGTTCATATGGTCCAATAACCTCTACCATGAGTCCTAGCTAAAGCCAGGCAAGTCATGTGAAAGCTGAAAAAATCGATCCTTGGGTAGGGCACTATGATAGGGCTGGTACTCAACTTTGGAACATGATTTTTAGAGACCAAACTGGTATCACCAATCCATTCATATGGTTTAATAATCTCGAGAATGAGTCCCAGTCAATGACAAATTCGTCATATCAAGGGCTGGTAAATCGATCTTTGGATGGGGCACCATGACAGGGGTGGTAGTCAATTCTGGAACATGATCTTCAGAGACCAAACTGGTGCTGTCAATCAATTAATAGTGTTCAATAACCTCGAAAATGAGCCCTATCTATTTGAGTTGAAAAATTTATAGGGTCAAAATAGAAATAGGTTTCAAACTTGTGAAAAAATATCTTTTGGTGGGCTGGTACATATCATAGAGGGTATCGATAGGATGGATATGAGCCAACAATTAAGAAAAACGGCGGTTGGATTGTAGAGATATGTTCAAAATACCGATATTTGAGCCAACCTCCCATATCACAATAATGCTGACCTCCGGAAGGTCTGGGACCATTCCCAATCGATTTATAGGGTCAAAATAGAAATAGGTTTCAAACTTGTGAAAAAATATCTTTTGACGGGCTGGTACATATCATAGAGGGTATCGATAGGATGGATATGAGCCAACAATTAAGAAAAACGGCGGTTGGATCATGGAGATATGTCCAAAATACTGATATTTGAGCCAACCTCCCATATCACAATAATGCTGACCTCTGGAAGGTCTGGGACCATTCCCAATCGATTCACAGGCCTCAAATACCTTAGGAGCAATGTTTGCAGTATCGGTATTGAGGTGGAATACCGGGATAGTGACATACATGAGGTCAGGAGGAGGAGGAGGACCTTGTATATCTCAGGAACACGATTTTTCCAGGCAATTCTGGCTTTACCATCGTGTTCAGAGGGCTCAATAGCCCCCAGGAAAAATGCTTTTGAAGGACAGGCTAGTCATATGAAGTCTAGAAAAATCGATCTTTGGGTGGGGCAGCATGACTTGGGTGGCCAACTTTGGAACATGATTTTTAGAGCGAAATCCGGCTTGACCAACGTGTTCAGATGGTCAAATAACCTCTAGAATGAGTCCTACCTAAAGCCAAGCAAGCCATATGAAGGCTGAAAAAATCGATCTTTGGGTGGGGGGGGGGATGACAGGGGCAGCCAACTTTGGAACATGATTTTTAGAGCGAAATCTGGCACGACCAACGTGTTCAGATGGTCCAATAACCTATCTATTTGAGTTGAAAAATTATGGGGGCATAGATTTTTCCTTCGAGGAAAGTCCTAATATGGTTAGAGAGGGAAAGAGGAAATTATATAATCGGTTACAGAAGGAAAGAAGCATTACATACTTGGTTACAGAGGAAGAACTATGTCTAAAATGGTTAGACTTAATGCCAAGAACAAGGAAAGATGACACAAAGGAAAGGAAAGATGACACAAAGGAAAGGAATGGTGACATAAAGGAAAGGAAAGAAGGTACGAAGGGAAGGAATCATGACTAAGAGGAAAGGAAAGAAGGTACGAAGGGAAGGAATCATGACTAAGAGGAAAGGAAAAGAAGCATGACTAAGAGGAAAGGTTAGGAAAATCATCACTAAGAGCAAAGGAAAGAAGGCACGAAGGGAAGGAATCATGACTAAGAGCAAAGGAAAGGAAGCATGACTAAGAGCAAAGGTTAGGAAAATCATCACTAAGAGCAAAGGACGAACAAAAGGTTGGGCATTCCTTAATTTTTCCTAGTCCCCCCTAATCTATCTCTCCCTATCCTTTACACTCCATCATATCCACCGATCTCTCAAACACCGCAAAATACTCCATCTCGCTCGTCCCTCAACTCCACCTCCTCACTTCATCTTTCCCTTCTTCCACTACAATCCTATCATAACAACATCTCAACCATCCTCTTCGCACTCCTCCTCTCATCTCTTACTCAATCCTTCCCTACTAATACTCTAAAATACTTCCTCTTCATCTTCATCTCCATTCGCTACTCATCTCGCACCAGAGCCCATACCTAGTCTACTTTCTCAATCTCAACCCCTATCTATAACAATACAACTATGTGAACCGCTCTCCCCCGTCTCATGTAAAATAAGTGCTACCAGGGCGTAGCTGCTCCACTACCTGCCCAGCCTTTCAAATCTCCCTCACCTTTCGTCCTTTTCCTCACTTCGGCCCCTAGCCTTTCATCTCCGTTAGCCTTCGTCCATTTGGTTACTCCGGTGCCCAGCCTTTCATCTCCGTCGCCCTTCATCCGCCGCTAATCTTCGCCTATCCCATCCCTGACTTCTTCGCCTCTCTCGCCACTTAAATTCTGCTATTTCATCCCCCCCTGCTTTTTGCTCTTCCATCCTACTCATCTCCTTCATACTCATGTCCTTAGATAATGCCAATTCAAGACGCAATTGGGAGCACACCTCCCAACCTGGTCTCGTCACCATTTCTGGCATTCAGTATCGCATCTCTCGTGCCCCAGATGGCTCCATCTGCTGTCCTGTTCCTGCCTGCCCAGGTACCTTCAACAGGAGGTCCGCCTTCAAGACCCACTTGAAAACTAGTCCGTCTCTCCTTCTCTCCCTTTATCTCTTTCTCTTATCTTCCTTCCTCCTTTCCAGATCATCTATCTCCCCCTCAACTCCTCGCCTCTCCTCCCCAACTTCAACCTCGTGCGTTCCCCTTTTTTCTCTCCATCCCCCCTTTCATATATCTACTTCATCCTCCCTCCTTTCTCTTTCCATCTTCTTCTCTATCCTTTTCTCATCCCTCTCATATTCTCTTCCAGTTCTTCCTCAAGCCCCCCTCCCTCTTCCTCCCCCCTCTCTCCAGCCGTCCCTCGATGAATTTCAACTCGATCCCAGTCCGTCTTTCTCTCTCTCCTCCATATATCTACTCCCTTACCCTTCGTTCCCTCAAGCTATCTCTCGCGTCGTCCTTAATCCTGGCCAAGATTATCTTCTCTCCACCCCCCTTTTGGATCAGCTCGGCCTCTCTTTCCACACGGCCCTCAACATTTTCATCTGTATCGCCTGCAAAAAGTCTCTCACCGCTGCCATGGTCTCTGGTCACCGCAAGGCTCACCATAACCAATCCCTCGACAAAATTCAGCTCCAATCCCTCGACCAATTCGTCCTCCAATACAACGTCTATCGTCGCCAAGAAGAAGTTAACATCCCCGCTCACGCCGGCCCTCCCGTCCAGCTTATCGCCCCTCCCCGCCCAGGCTTCCTCTGCACTCAGTCCCTCGATTGCCATTACGCTGCTTGCACCATCACCACCATGATAAACCATGGAAGGCTCGTCCACAAAGCATCCTCCAATGCCATGACCTACGACCATGCTCTCGTTCAACAGCTCTTCGAGTCCGTCGGCCGCGTCTACTTCGTCGTCCTCCAGCCCCCCCCTTCTCACCAGCCCATCACCATCAGAGACGCCCTTTCCCATTCCTTCCTTCCTTCCCTCGATCTTCTCCTCGTCCCCTCCTCTCCCCTCCCTGACGAGGAGCGAAGGTCCCTCATTAAAGTCATGGCCTGGGATCGCTTCATGCCCGACGTCCGTTCAAACAGATCCGACGTCAAATTTTTGGACGCCCTCAAGGCTCGCCACACAGAAGATGAATTTCTTGGTTTTTTCGTCGCCTTGGACTCCCTCGTAAAAGCTTACTTCGCCATCGCTCCGGACCTCCTCGAAGGTAACCCCCACAGTTTCACCATCTGCAAACTCATCTTGCATGGCGACAACGTCACAAAGGATTCGTAAGTTCTTCCCTCCCCTCCTTTCTCCTCCTCTTTGTAATCCCCTCCCTCCAGAGATTACTGGCGTCCCGTCTCAAAGAAAAATACTCTATATAGCGATCTCCTCCTCCAGTTTTTGCGCGCCATCCTCAGGCTTTATCTCTCCCAACACAACCCTTCCAACTTCTCCTTCGGCCTCCACCCCAACCAGACACAGGCCCTCCACGCCTTCGCCTCCACCATAAATCGCCCTGACCCCCCTCCCGTCCCCTGACTTGGGCCCCGATGGCGATCCCATGAAGAAGTTGCATGAGTTTTTATGGTCTTTGATCGATGCCGCCAGCGTTCATCCAGAACAGACCTGGGCCAACGTCATCCAGCGCTTCATATGGTTCAAGGCTCTCCGCCGCGACGCCAATTTCTACGAGTCCACTGACCTTGCCCCGGACCTCGCAAAATTAAAGTACTTCGTCAACAACGCTTGCATCGTCCATGCTCTCTGGTACCAGAAGCACTCTCTCGTTCCTCAATTCGAGTCAGTCCTCTCCCTCTCCTCCTACCTCATCCTCTTCTCATCCCTCCTATTTTAGACGAGTCATAGCCGTTCACCGCGAGGTCTTGGCCCTCGGACGCCCCACCACCTTTAATATGCTTTTTGAGTTTCAGCAATACGCCTCCTCCTTGGCTTGGAACCAGCAACGCGAGCCCAGGGTCTTCTTCGACCCAGACTATCAGTGGATAATCGTCGGACGAGAGACCTTGTACCTCTCCAGATTTCGTCATGGCATTCAATCTCTCCTCGACCAGATCGAGGACAGGTACCTCCTCCTCACCCGCGGTCGCATCATGATGCATGGCCTCCCTGACCATGTCGCAGATGACATGACCAACTCCATCCGCGGCCATTCCTTCGTCAACGACGTCCAATTCGATCCCCTCAAGCTCCAGCTTTTCTTCCATCTCGTCGACATCCATCGCTTGGCCATGCTCGATCGGGACGGCCGTCTCGCCTGGGATATACCCGCAGTAAAAGACATCCTTCGCCGTACCGGCGACATATGGAAGCCCCTCTATCATCTTCTCTACATCACATCCCAGATATCCACCAGAGGCGTCCAATTTTTGCAACACCAAATCGCCAATGCCGACCGACACCGAAACATCTTCCTTCAGGGTCAGGAACTCATCATCTTGTCTGGCTACAGCAAGACCTCCCACATTTCCGACAGAGATTCTTGCACTCCTGCATTCGTCCATTCAAAATTGGCACGATGGATGGTCGAGTTCCTCGCAGGAGGCTTGAGGCATGCAGAATCTCTCCTCGCATACGTCGCATACGGCGCCACCGCCCATCATGAATACAATACGTACGTTTTCTTCTCGTCCTCTCGTCCCCCCTGCATTCTCACCTCATCCCAGCTTCCTCGTGATGGACGACGGTCGTAGAATAAACCCGGACCAATGGTATTCCATATTCTTGCAGGTAAACCGAGAGCAATTCCAGTGTGCCTGGGGCGTACGCGACTTCAGACATGGCGCCATAGCCATGGCTAGGGAATTCATCTCTCTCAACCATGCTTTCTCTCTCGCTGATGACCTGCTGGCCGAGAGCGCGGACCACTCCACCCAAATCGACCACATCCATTATGGCAACCTCCACGGAGCCATCCCTCAACTCACCAACAACGTCATGGAGAAGCATCGCTTGCTGTCCGAGGAATGGCAGCTCTTCTGCGGCCTCGGTCCTGGTGAGCCCCAGCAACCCATTCGACAGAGAAGGTTGAACAGGCCATCTGCATCATCCCCTAATCACGGTGGATCCTCTTCCCTCGACATATCCGCCATTTCTGAGGCCAGTCTCGACCAGCACCGCCGCAGCATTAAAGACTTACCTCCAGGATAACTTGGTCCCGCTCCTTCGTGATATCGTCGCCCAGGACGTCCTGCCTTCCATCCTCGATACCCTACGGAAAACGACTCAGAACTCTGCTCCTGCTCCCGCAATACAATTAGCCATCGGTACCGCGCTTCATGCGCCGGTCGAGCCCCAAGGTATGTGTCCGGCGATGTTCTCCCCTCCGAACCAGCATTAACTAAGTCTTCATCCGCGTAGGTCCTCCTCCCCAAGAAATTATAGCACCCCAATCCACCCCGCTCTCTTGCATCGAAACCGAGGACGCCGACATAAAGTGCATCGACATGGATGAGTTCTATGCCCAGCGTCCCGCCGTATTGCCCCCTCAGTCCTGCCCCATCCCTTATGCCGTTCCTGACCGTCAGAAAATCAGATTGCCCGCTCAGCCCTCATCTTCTGCTCGCCTCCATGAAAAAACAAAGTCGCCCGCTCAATCCTCCTTCTCGCCCTCCAGCCTTCCTGCTCCTCCCACCGTCGCGGTCCATCACAAACGTCCTCTTCACCCAGACTCATCGAGCCGCTCGAATCCCAGGGAGGAACTTGTTCGGTCCGCAAAACGCATTAGGCTAGCAACCTCTTACCCTGATGCCGCCGACTTGCGTATCAAAGAAGAAACCGATGAACGACCTGTCGTACTGGTGGCTTCCTCGTCGCAAGCAGAGGATCAATTGCTTGAGGACGATGAAGATGATGACCGCGCGGTCCCCCGGGAGGCTTCCTCTTCTCAACCTGATGATCTGATGAGTATGGATGAAGATGAAGAGATCGAGATCCTGCCGCACTTTTCCCCAGAGGAGGACGATAGATGGACGCAGAGGGTGCGAGACGCGTTTAGAACGTTGTTCAAGGACCCTGCTGCCAAAGAAAGGTCTCCTGCTCAATGCAAGGCTATCATAAACGTCATGACCGCTAAAAAGGACACCTTCATCACCCTTAAGACAGGAGGCGGCAAGAGCGCCCTGTGGATGACCGCGCCTCTTATCGATCCTGGCCAGCGGTGCATCGTCATCTGCCCATTTGTCGTCCTCCTGGAGGAGCAAGTAGAAAAATGCCTGC
The DNA here is from genome assembly GCF_016628075.1 of Suillus paluster. Lineage (NCBI taxonomy): Eukaryota > Fungi > Basidiomycota > Agaricomycetes > Boletales > Suillaceae > Suillus > Suillus paluster. The sequence goes on from NW_024537673.1 coordinate 119,361, forward strand.
AATTGGGGCTCAGGGCGCACAACTTCACCAAAGATAAGAACGTTCCTGCCGACGTTCACATTCTTTTCGTGCAGGTAGAGAGCGCTTCTTCCAAGGCGTTCCAGGAGTAAGTGGTCGTCATGTGAATCACCTTCATCATGACCTCACAATTCCCTCTTGTATTCAGGTTCCTGGCATCTCCCCAAGGACGTTCCTTTACCAAAGTATTTATTGACGAACACCATGACTTCCTGGTGTGTCATCCCGAACGTAAAGAACAATGGACGCGTCTTGCTGCGCAATTTTCCAAGTGGCCGATGCAAATAAACCTCCTCTCAGCGACTTCCCCCCCATCCAGCACTTCTGCTTATCTTAAAGGCTTTTCCATCCAGCCCGAGGAGGCCCTCATCTATCGCACCTGCACGGATCGCCCAGAGATAGGATTTCACGTCTTGAACATTCTTCCGCACCATTTCAATGCATCCCTGAAGTCCCTCGTATGCGCGCTGCAGTTGAAGATGGCTGGATCGGATCGCATGCTGGTATTTTTCAACTCGAACAAAGAAGCAGATAATTTCAGTAGCGCCATGGGGTGTGCAGTCTTTCACAGCGACCTTCCCACCATCGGAGGAAACACGAAAACGCACAATCTCGCCAGGTGGGACCGCGGAGAGACCAATATCATGACTTGTACCACCGCCTTTGCCCAGGGAGTCGATCGAAGCTCCGTGCGATTCGTGGTGATCAGTGAGGTTGAGTACGGTCTTCTGGTCGTGAATCAGATGTCTGGACGTTCGGGACGCGATGGACGCGAGGCGCATACATTCTACCTCACTCAGAAAACAAGTCTGTCCGCGTTTCAGAGCGACCAAGACCACCACTGCATCAAAGGCCTGGACGACGTCCTGTTTAGCGATCACTGTCGCAGATACACCTCCATCAAGTGCATGGATGGCAAAGGTTTTGCCTACCGATGCAAGGACAGATCAGATGTTGTGCAGTGCGACGTCTGCGATCCTGCGAGCGATATGCAACGTATGGCCTTGCAAGCAATTAAGGAGTCCCCACAACTCCTCCGTCCTCAATCAACCCGTGCTCCGACATTTCCGGTCCCCAGTTCATCTCGACCCTCGCAAACGTCATCCTCCATACCATCTTCCTCGCTGGATGATGATGCATTGTTCGGAAAGTTTCCCAAAGTAACGCCTAAAATGGAGATCGCGCTCAACGCCATGGAGGCCACCCATGCACCGCTGGGTCATCGATTTCCCATGGAGCTTCCCAGCAAAGGTCAGGGCGCTCGCCTTGTGGTAATGTCGTTCCTTTATGTCCTTATGATAAATTACTGACCTAGCATGAAGTATTCCCAACCGCCAGCATCCAAGGCATCCAAGGCATCCAAGGCGCCAGCCCCTTCTTCATCACTGCCTGTCTCTTTGCCATCATCATCATCCAGGAGCGACAGGGTCATGGCAGGAATTCAAAGTCGATTGAATCGCACATCGCTCCTCGACAGGTTCATGAGGAAGTTACAGAATTGCTGCCCAGTCCATTTTGCCGTCCACTCCCAAGCTCATCCAGAGCATGGTCCATGCGCCTTGGGACGACAGGGCCATGACTCCACGTACTCCGAATTCAAGAACAGTTTCGTCTTCGAAAGGTATACTTACTGCTTCAATTGCGCCTTACCACAGAACTACAAACACAACAACGAGCAGCCATCATGCCACAGCGCAGTGTCTTACAGGACAGGAGGATCTTGTCCTTTTGCAGGTTTCATCTTTAAAGCCGTACACTGTCTTTGGAACTCAGGCGAAGCTATGGTGTTGGCGGGGACTTTGGGCATACACGGCGGCTGGAACAGCTTCCAGGAGTTCATATCTTGGGTGAACAAAGAAGAGAAGGAGCAAGGCAGGTACATCAACCTCCTGGAGATCTTCATCGCATTTTGTAACAAGTTGGAGAGTTCTCAGCCTAGGTTTTTCCTGTAGACCAAGTATCTTCCTCCACATTATTTACATGTCTGTATGGCAAAATCCAAGCTTCCAACGTGCCTCCACCACGCGTTCAAACTGAGTTTATACTTTTCTGGGTACATATATGGTTTCTAGCTTTGTATGCCCAAGGAGCAAGTGTCCTCAAAAAGCCCTCCGTCGTTTGAACATGTCTACTAACGTCCTTTTCAGGGCACAGTGGGTCTGGAGTCAAAAAATGCGGTGCTTCGTTATGGGCCTCTTGGCGACTTTTGTACAACCAGTCTTGCAGGGAGCGAACCTTCCATTCGTTCAGAATCGGCACCCGCTCCTCACCGGGCTGGGTATCGTGACGCACACCCACCAGCTGGCTATGTATCGGCGTACTTGGGAAATGGATGTATCACCATTGCAAACGACCACGGATGTCCAATATACAGTAATGATGAAATGCTTACAACGCCTGTAATGTTTTCGAAGGTTGACAGCTGGTACCATATTTATTCCTGTGCCATCAACTTATCATCGAAGAGTAACGCGTCTCGCAAAAGTAACTGCCTGTAACATGATGATAGCGATTGTAAGTGATTGTAATGATTTATGATGTGATCACGACTTTGTGATAATCCAAGATAATGTTATGGGGAATTTTCTGATGGCGGGTAGGCGGCGTCCACTGTGATGAACAATGCGATCGGACCGAACACGTGCGATCGCATGCAATTAGGGGTTATGGTACCAGATGTGTTCCTGTGTCATCGACTTATAATCAAAGAGCAATGGGGTGTCTTGCGAAAGCAACTGCCTATAACATGATTGTAATGCGATCGCGACTTTGTGATAATCCAAGATAATTCTATAGTGAATTTGCTGATGGCTGGTGGGTGGCACTGGAAATCCACTGTGACGAACGATGCGATCGGACCGAACATGTGTGATCGGAATTACCCGATCACGGTGCAGGGCCGCATAATAGCTGACCGCAACCAGCAATACCCTTCTTTTCCCTCCGTTCTTCCATTTTTTCACAACATGCCTGCTAAAAATAGGAACAGAAAATCTACAGTAGGTGGCAACGTGACAGGTTTATCTCGTGCAGGGCCAGGAACGGTCGACATTGGCACCATGGTGCCTCAGCATGGTACTGCTGCCAGGTCTTTCGACGTGGCCAGTGTCTCCCCCACTATCGTGTCGCCCAGCCTCGTCGGTACTAAGGCCAGATCCACCGATGCGTCCAACAAACACATCTCCCACCTATCCAGCACAACCTCATCTGACGACATACACGTCGGCAAGTACTGTCACTTTTGCTGCGACCAAATTCAAGCCCCATTCTACCACGAATGCGTCGAGTGCGGGGCGTTTATATGCCAACAGTACGTTCCTCGCAGCAGCGGCTGCATTTATTTCGGCACGGTGGAGGACGGGAAGGAGTTCCTCTGCCCGAATTGCTGCAGGACAGGAGCCAACAAGAACGCCCCCTTGCCATACGCTATATTTGGATTTTCGATGAGGAAGAAGGTGAAAATGACCTGGCCCATGGCTGTTGTGCACCTCAGCCTGGAGTCTACGATGAACGACTACATAGGCTTGACTGTCAAGCATGATCTCGACAGTCATTACAGGGATAATGGGAAGAACGTACGTCTAATCAATGCGTCTTCAACATTGTGCTGAACATGGTTTGCAGCTGCTCTTCCAAAGCTTGTACATGCGCCCGGGTGTGCATGAAGCTGGTGTGCATCAGTCAGAAGCCAGGAAACTTGTTCCAGGTGCAACCTTCATGCAACGCAACATCGAAGCCGGGTTTCCGCCCAACACTTTTGTCCTTGTCAACACTCATTCCGACAAGTACAGCGGAATGCTCCAACACCATGGGGCGCACGACGGGGGCACAGACACCACGATCGCCGAAATCACGGCTGCGTACCTTAGCGACTTCCTGAATAGCATGGTACACGCCTCCCATGCTGCCAGGAGCGACAAGACCGAGATCACCACCAAGAGAGGGAAGAAGCCCTGGACTGACCTTACCCCCAAGGTCAGAGGAGGACGGAGAGGCCTCATGCTTGTGAGCTGTGGCCCCGCGATCAGGGTTAGGCACCACTTCGATTCGATCGTAGAGTTGGTCCAAAAGTGCGTGGTATCGTTTCGCATATCAACCGCATACTCATCGTGCCTCAGAGACCAGTTCGATTTCGTGCTTGGGTTCGGTGGATCAGGGACTTTGCCGTCCACCGTATCATCCATCATACGGTCTGTTGTTGTCGAGTTTGGTGTGTTTGGACGCACAGATGTGTGGCCCTCGTTTTGTGACATCATGTCCTCGTATCAGAGCGTCCTGGACAACACCACTGCTGTGCTGGTGTACGCCCAGGTTGGAGTTGAAGGACAACGGCAAGTCGAATGTCGTCAGCTCGCGAAGAACGTCCCTGGACTGCGTGCCTTTGGGGCCGAATACAAGTCCTGTGGTACACCAGGATGTAATCCGGCACCGTCAGACATTCGCGTCTTTAATCAGGTGATAGGTACATGCAAGGACCTTAAACCTAAGGTGCGGTTCCTCGCTCGCAGTGCAGCTGAATATTTTAATCATGATGACCAGGTCAGGGTGCAGTGCTTGAAGTGTAATTGGAAATCCACGTGGGCGGTCACCGATCAAGACAACGAGCATTTCAAGAGGGTAAACCCAATCTCGGCGCCTCAAATCTTCTGGCATCGATTCCCACCTTCCGCAGCCCTACAAAACTTTTTCGTAGATCTCACCCTCAAGATGGAGCAAGTGTCGGCGAAGGAAAGCACAAGCCAGGGCAAAAAGCAATACCAGCGAGCCGGCGCCACCTCTGAGATAGACACGCTCATGGTGGACGCGGAGGGCTCTGGTGTTGACATAATGGACATCGACTAAGACTGATATATGCGTGCGTTACAAGTAGTGAATGGCCTTTATTGATAGCATGTAAAACATGATTACTGGAGTTTCTTGCCTCTCGCATGTCAGTTCGTTGCACAAGGAAAAGGCAGGAGATGGTCAACTGTTTCAATTAAGATTTAACATGTAGTACAAAGCATCATGGAGAACTCCACCGACACAGAAAATCTCTGCAAACGCAGTTAGGAGACAACACTTTAAGGTAGCTACCATTTAATGCCAGAGCGACAAGAACGACGAGGCTCCATAGTCTCAATTGTGTGATACTATCAAGCCTGCTAGCATAGAACTGTTGACTCCATTAGGAGCTAGTGACAGGTGAAACTCAGACATTCTACTACCCTACAGGACAGCTTCTAGGGTGGATTGTCTAAATCGATGTCCTCCCCCTAAGGCAATAGATTAACACAGTTGTCTGGACCGACGCACGAGCAGGGTTAGGGTTAGCAATTGCAACGGCAAGAAGCCAGCAGTAAGGCACTTATGATTTCCACTGCGCCAACTCAGTCCCTTTGTCAAACACTTGCCGTCTACGTGGTGATTTTATCGCATTCCCTCCATGTAGCAGATAGATCAGATTCTACAAGTGATCCGACCAAAGCAAACTCTTTTAAAAGGCCAAAATTATCGCGCGCTGCGCATTATTTTTCATACTTGTAATTAGTCTCGAGGCGACAGCGGCAGTAGTGGTCTGATCACAAGTCAGGACTTGTACAATTTGGCCTCAGGT
>NW_024537674.1:0-122198 GCF_016628075.1 Suillus paluster
TTATCAACTACTAATGCTTCACATCTTGTATATTACAGTATCTCCTCGCTATCTAGCCTCGCCCTTTGCTTCGCACTCCTCCTCCTCCCTCCCGCACTTACTGTTCCCCTTCTCCCTTCATACCAACCATATATCATGTGACTTTGTTGAATGGTCGCAAATGGTCCCTCACGTGCACGACCATTTTGGCGTCACGTGAGACCATTTTTGGTCCACCCCTTCGCATGACGAAGTTGCCACTTACAAGGCATTTTATGATGCATGTGACCAGATTTATAAGCCGGTGGCATTGTAAAGGTCATTTACCTTTTTTGTGCTACCATTTCTGGTCATGACTCATCATAGTACTATCATTCTGGGTAATCTGCAACTAGCATGTAATATGCAAAATGTTCAAAACACCTCAATGCACTGCTCAACTCACTTCAAAAAAATTCAGGCATATGTAGACTACTTATAGATGATGTATTGTCCAAGTAGAATGAAAATTTCTTGAGTGTTGCAGCTGCGAGAGATGAAATAGTGGTAATTTGTAACCATGCAGGAACATAAATCATCCAGATCCCATAGATCCTACAGATATATTCACAAGGTTATACCTGGAGCATAACAACCACCTTGTCAGGATTCCAGAACACAATTTCGATAAAGGTCATCCTGTTGCCTTAAGATGCTATAGAGGAAGAATTGACGACATGTATGAAAACATGACAGCAGATAGGAGAGAGTGTAAGAAATTCAATCTCCTCTATGGCACACTCGGCTAGTGCACAGCATCTGCACTCTCCACACCAAGTCTTGCATTGTGTTGTGTTGTGTTGTCTCCTCTTGCATCATTCTTGCATCCTTGTTACAATGGCACCAAACCACAGGTGTACTATCTGTCAGAAGAAAGCCGAAGCAAGACATGATTTGTCGAAATTCAATGCACGAACCATTTGGTGGCTATCAACCACAGCCTATCCCTCCGAGTCAATCCTCGATGTTGTGCTTGGATCTTCCCCCACCCAGGTATGCACCCCCATATTATCCCATGCACCATTCTGCACCTCAGCTTCAGCCTCCACATATTCCTCACTTTGCGCCGGCTGGTAGGGCAGATGTTCGAGTTGGTGGTGAGGCACAGATATATGATGTCACAGGCCATCAGCTCTATTCAGGACCATATCACCAGTACAATGACAATAACTACATGAATCACGATACTTAATAATAATATATTGCTGTATTCAGTATTTTCAGAGCTTCGCACAACTTCAACTTCAAGATTCAAGCCCAGTGAGCATTGGACATTTGGAAATCTATGCAAACATACATAAATCGTAGATTTTCACTGCAACATATTTCCATAGAAAATGGGACACATAGTAGATTATAAATCTACGCAAATATTGGGACCTCAATGTTTTGTTTTCCATAGCAGCGGAGCAAAATATATGAAAAACAATGGAAAACGATGCATTTCGACTGCATGTACAAAATATATGGAAAACAACAGAAAACGACTGCACATACAAAACTGGCTGATACAAAATTAGGCTCCCTACTGGTCCTGCTCCCGCTACCCATCCTGTGTCTACATGCACTCCTACGTGCTCGCAATCCTGTTCATTCGGCTAGTAGACTGTTCCGCTCAATACATTGAGGACAACATCAGCTGTGTTTGCGTGCCAGACACCCGATGCAACCTGTAGATAGATCAGTATGGTAGACACAATGCAGATGTACCACTTACCAGTTGAGCAGCTTCAAGCTTGTATTTCTGATGAAAATGAGCTCATAAGGCCGCTGTTTGACCAAGACACAGTAGTACTCACCTTTTTTGTGTCCTTCAGCAAGGCAGTCCAATAGATCTTGAAATCGGCTGTTGTCCCATCCTTTGCAACTCCATTTAACCAGCGGTGCACGCAAAGGGTGCTGTAGTATATGACATTAGCACTTTGCACTGCATCGGTAATCAGATGCTTACCGTCCGTTCTTGTTTGGGTCAGGTCGCATGCATTTCGCATTTGTTGTCGATGCTGATGGTGTTGGACTCAGAACGGCACTGTCAGAAGCTGATATTATTGGCGGGGTAACATTGGATGGCCCGAGTTTGGATTCAGTGGGAGATGGGGCACTGTTATGACCCACGTTCACCAATAATGATGAAGGAGAGTTCACGACCACTAGGACTCGGTCAAAGATGATGAGGAACAGAGTTGGATTGAGCAAGAACGTCTAGGTCACTACAACAGTAGAAACAAAGAGGTTAAGTCTAAGGAGCTCTTACGCTAACTACCCTACTCTTATACATAACATTGAGTCGGAGATATCTGGGTACGAATGAAATCAGCCAATGAGAAAAGAGTCGTACGATACTGCGGATGAGTAAGTATGACATCATGATATATAAGCGACTAAGTAAGACGGTTACTAAATAGAAACCCAAGATCCGACCGGTTCTTCTTTAGGAAGCGAGATTGTTCTAGCCCGTGGAGTAGGGGAGCCAATCGGAGAAGCAACGGGTGACCTATGATGAGAAGTCACGTGACTGGCTCGGGTACTAGAAGTAGCCGAAGGAAAACCGAGAAATGAAAAATGGTTCGTATTTGGGATTCATGACAGGCACTCAGTGAGGTATCCATACGGGGGGTGGTAGTCATAGCAGAGGGTATCATGCGAGGGAGAGGACGAACAGCGGATTTACCGTTGAGCACATCACTAATAGACTTTGCATAAGAAATTCATCAATGCATGAAAATAAAACTCACAGTGGATTTTTTATTACTGGAAATGTTGAAATGGTAGCGCTCTGAGTAGTTAAAAATGAGCTCATAGATAGTACTAAAAAATGCAAACATACCTTTGCATCAAGAGACAAATCAGCCTCGTTTGTTGTGGAAGAGTCTGTATGAATAACTGATGGTGTACTGGTGCTGATGACATTTACATCACGAGGGCTTTCATGTTGGTCAGACTCGGGTGCAATCTTGGGACTTGAGGGTGTTAAGGAAATGGGGGTCTCAAGATTGTTGTGACCCAACTTTGGCTTCTTGGAAAGCAGTGGAGAGTCGGTGAGCTCGTCACTCGAGTCCTCAATACTACTAGTAGAGAACAATGTAAGTGGGCGCTTTTTTACAAGCTTCTCATCTGAAAGCGCCAGTTTGTTCTCATCATCATGTGAGTTGATGGAAGATGGCTCGGACTTGACAACCTTGGGTTTGACTGCTGCTTTTGATCTTTGAGGTGCGTGCTTGCCCATGATGGGTATTGCTCGGTTGCGATGTAGTTGATCTTCCAGTTGTCCATACATAGACCCAGTTCGGGATGCTTGGTCACCATTTCCTGTTGAAACAGTTCCTGGAGTGCCGGATCACCTTTCTTCCACTTCAAAGGTGCTTGGTTTTTGATCTTGAAACCTTGCCATAGCTCGCACATACTCTGACAGATTGCAGCCTTCTTCACACGTGAGAGAGATTGGCCATTCACATCCTCTAAAAAAGGTAATGATCCGCATTCTTTCATATTAGCATCCGCACATCTGAGCCATGTGTTGAATTGCATTGATGTGAAGAATTGAAGCTTTGAGTGGTCAATGGGGGGAGCCTGTGGAGTAACAGGTTCACAACCCTGTGAGTTCAAAGTGCATACGAGCTTTTGAAGTGCCTCTCTAGTATAATTTACAAATGGGTCAGAATCATATCTACAATTTTTGAATGTAAACATGTACTCGATGGCTGCTTTACCTACAGCTAACATAAGATTCTCTTGGCAAAGGCGCTCGTTATCTTTGAGAAGGCTTTGAATTTGGTCCAACGAGTGCATATATCCACTTTGCTGATGATCATGATGAGTAATGGGAACCAGGAGTGGAACAAACTCACAGTTCGTGCAAGTGGTTGTATCATGTTCCAGGACGAGGAACCTGCCAGTGGAAGTTGAGGCTGATTGTTATTATGCTGCGGGGTATCTAGAAAAGGATCTTGAGATAATCCAAAGGTATCCAAAAGAGGGGAAGATGTGTTCATGTCTGGTGTTGAAAGACTTGAAGAACCTGAGTCGTCTTGATTAAAAAGAGTAGTACCAGAATTATACAGAGACAAAGACAAAAGATTGTTGTGGTTTTGAGAGACAGAAGACTTGTATGTGCTTGGCGTGAAGTTCATGATGGTGGTATAATGATAAGGTGTGTGTTACAATGAAGTCACAGAAGTGAGAAAGGAAATTCACTAAGTTCAGCCTTGCCACCGTTGTGGGTACAACAATTCCGCTGGGTGCAGAAAGTGTTGGATCTTGCTGCCTGCTGCTATACCTGCAAGGAGGTGCATTCGACCCTAGAGGGTTTTTGAACTAGAGCTAGGTAGTGCTCAGAGAGAAAAGTGAATCAAAAGAGCACTGCTCATGGTGGTGGCTCAAGAAGATTGTTTGTTTACATAAGCAGTAAAAATGCGTACATAAACTAAGGAAAGTAAGTAAAAACCATCAATACAAGCCCAGAGTAACATGACTCCCTACACTGTGCATCCCCATATCTGCACCATGCTACTACCTCCAGCTGTCGAAGATTTTCTCAACTTATCATTTGATCCTGATGTGGAAGGTTATGAAGCCAATACTAGATAAGCCTGACATGCATTGCAACTACACAATACAATGATATTTGTACAGCCTAAGTACCAATGCAAATGACAGTGCTGACACTCACTCTAGTACTCCCATCATGACAATGTCTGATGATGTCCTTTTGGATCCAAAAAATTGGTCTTCAATTGCCATCAACAGGTCTCTACGAAGCTTGCAACAACAACCATACAAACCTGATGCTCCGACTGCACCTGCCAATACTATCCTTCCTCTCGCAGATGACCCCAGTAGTGTTACGGAGCCTGAAAGCGAGCCTGATGCTCCGATGGCAACAATGACACCTCGTTTGGACCGTCATTGTATGTTTGCAACTCCAAGTCCCCCTCCTCCTGGGTCGATTTACTGGAAGTATTTTATGAGGGAGGAAGATGCAAAATTTTATGATTGTGCTGGGACGGATGAGAGCTTTCATGCTGTGCGACAGAAAAAAAAAGAACTACAGGCACTTCTAGACAAATAGTTGGTTGCCTTTTGTACTACTGTTAATCAACCTTCCTCCTCATCATCACTGTCTTCTTCCTCATCTTCATCCTCGTTCGTTACTCCAACACTTGCAATATCTAAGCCTGGCTTCTCAATTATGAAAAAGCGATCTTCTTCCACACCAGAAGGCAGTTTTGGGTGGTGCAGAGCCATTTAAACAACTGATTGGATTGATTTTACATCAACCACACACAATGCATCATTGCTGTGATAAGTACATGACCAGAGAGTGCTGTGTGATATGGTGAGCAGCTCATCGTGAGGCAGAGAATACATGGAGACAATTGCAACATTAGCAAATTGCCATCGAGGCTCATCCACATCATCTTGCTGGTTGTTTGGATTCCAGACAGCAACTGAGTGAAGTATAACACTTCTGCAAAATGATCGACACCATCAATTCAAACCTTGTCAATATATTGAGTCACATACACAATGAGTCCTGTTATTTGGGCAACATACTTTCACATTACGAGATACTCTGGTTTTCTCCAAAGGTTTGAGTATTTCTTGCCATGCTGATCAAACAATTTGCCCATTGGGCAACTGCAAACATGCCCATCGGCAGAACCTTGGTGGTGGTCGACCTAAGTAAGCACTGATTGCCGCTGCTTCAGCACCACCAGGCGGAATGGTAATTGGACATTTGTCGGATTTGCAAAGAAGTATATATGATTCACCTAGCTCACAAGCTCCTCGAGGAAGAGAATCACAAGATTTACTATAGCAGGGGAGAATGGCCATGAGAGCATTCACTTGACACCTTTGGATTCCCTGTTGAGCTAAGTTTGAAAATGGGTTTGATGGTTGTTGAATTTCCTGCCCAAGATTGCCTATGGTGCGTTCCATCGTCCACTGCAAGGAACATATTGGTGAGCCTACACAAGTGCATTCCAATGCAAGGTGGTTAGAAAGGTGAATGCATGGGCGAACAAAATGTAGACGATCAACACAATGTTGATAGTAGAGTTCTTCAAACTCTGTTTCCCACTCCGCAAAGCATTCAGAAGCTTTGAGAACCTGGGCTGGAGTGATGCTGTACTGACTCATGAGTCAAAGTCCATGTACGAATTGACAGAAGTTGCGATAATACAGGTCTGGAATCAGGCCGTAAAAAAGTCCAGGCCCATAGCCGAACAACCAAGTAATGTACTCTGCTGCCTTGTAGTATGTGTTGATTTTTTCTTCGGGATTATGAGGGGGTCAGCCAAACAAACCAGGCAAGTGGGGCTGCAATGCAGCAACAACTGCACCATGATTTACCCAAGTTTTGCCTGTGAGAACTGACCACGGCCAATTCTCCTGATCATCACTCCGTCCACATGACATTTCACCATGCCAAATATCCACAAACAGTGCTGCTGTATTAGCGCCAGCAAAATGCATGATCTCAGAAGAAAAGCACTCTGGTACACCCGAGATGTGATCAGGCTGAAGGCCAAGAAGAAAACTCAGTCTGACAATTCCTGTCTGGAGGTGGTGTTGCTCGTACTGCGCTCGGTTTGGTGCTTGCATTAGCAAGCGCAGGCTCTGATAATAATTTGCTGATGTTCCGATTGGAAGATGATAAATGTCGACATTGCCATGATCACAGCCCGCAATGTTGTAGTTGTCGGGCTTAAGAAGGACAGGATAGTAGTGAGGGGCACCAGGCTTTTGACGCCCCTGGAGCCCACAGTGCATACAACAACCATGGCGACCTGTATGCCCAACGAGGTTACTCAACGAGAGTAATCCAGGGCCATCAGTGAGACCGAGAATAAGAAAGAGATATGAGATGAAGTTTGTGTCGCGAGAAGCATCTCAAACATTGAGACCTTCTTTTTGAAGTGTGGAAAGATGGTGGAATCCAGGGAATAGAAATGATTCAATGAACTTGGGCTTCTTGGGTCCCAGTATGATGCCACCAGGTAGGACATGTTTCTTCTTGTAGCGACGATCGGGAGAAAGCTCTGCAACAATCCAGATGTAGATCCAACAATCTGACTCTTTGCTCTCATATAGCTGTGCTCCGTCAAGGGAAACCATGAGGACCATGTCGTTCTCTACAATACAACCTTCTTGAACAGCATTGAGATATGCACTGCCTGTAAACAGGTCGTCATAAGCATCAACAAGGCCATCGTTTCACACAAGTTCTTCGGCAATTTGTTGGGTACGTCGTTTGCGGTACTGCATCTGGTGAGCGCTGTCAGGATCATGCCAAAGGGCCTGCATTTGTGGTCCAATTGGGATCATGTGGAACACAGCCTGCGGAACTTTCACTTTGCCTTGACTCTTCCAGAGCTTGATCTAATCATAACAGGGTGTTCCACACTCCGGACAAGTCTCACAATCTGTGTATGGTCCAACGAATGCGACACATGTGTTAATGCACATATGATCGACAACAGAATCAACTACGCTAAGCTCAGCTAAGATTTTTTTGATTCAATAGAGGCTGGGTGTTATGCGAAACCTCTTGGATGAGATCCAGCGGCACTAAACCCGCAAGGGGCTTTCAAAGTGTGGCCTTCAGCACTAGCCCAGCAAGGAGCTTGCCTGTGCTGAGTCTAAGTAAGGGTTGAGGCCCTTACTTGCATAGAGTCGATTGGAGTTTCTCGAGGATACAATCCAAGAGACGGAGTTCAACTCAAGAGTATTGTCTCAAGAGAAGATGGTTCTGTGTACAGAGGGAGTTCTCTTAGACAAGAGAAGTTCAGACCCAATGACAAGTATCAGATGAGAACCGAGTAGATTCAAGTTAGAGAATCTATCTACAAGAGAAGTGATATATATGTAATGTGGGATACCGGTGGAATGGTAAGGGTACAGGGTAATGGAGGTATTACCAAAGTATCAATAAGGGTCAAGGGTATGTATGAGTCACATACGAAAAGGGGTAAGTAGTACCAGTTGAACAGTAAGGGCAAAGGGCATGGGGAATCCCCATCAATGAGGGAACCGATACAGTGGTTAGGGCATAGGGTTCGGGAGAAGCCACGGCTTCTGTGATCTAGGGGTAGAAGCGAGAACTTCTCACATTTCAGAACAACGGGATCAAAAAGAAAGAGATAGAAATAGAATTGTAACCATGGTCCAGGTCTAGACGAGTCCGAAGAATGAAATGACGTGTAACGCTCATGTTACTGTAACACTGGGTATATCAGATTCTGGGAAGCATCGATGAGCTGCAGTTTGTATGTCTTCATAAGCTGCTTCTGAAGAGTGTTCGAGTGCGAGAAACATTGAGAGTGCAAAGTCGACAGCAGGATCATCAACAGTTGCTGGGTAGGAAGGGGGATTACGGAGCCTCTCAAGAGCCTCGCCTTTGAGCCCAACACCATCATCTAAGCGAGCTTCCCAGAGTGCGCGAATGAACAGCATATCCTGCTGGAGCTTTGGAATGTGTGCCATATTAGACAGTTCATTCAGGTCCAAGTCCCAGAGTGGGCTACGTCTGCGCTCACGATCGAGTGGCTGTTGTTGGTCCGGACATGGGTCTGGTTGGTGTTGCTCGGGAGGAAAGTCTGGCTCTGGTGGAGGAAAGTCTGGCTCCAGAGGATGGAAGTCTGGATGATGGAAGTCTGGGAGATCATTATGAGATGGTGCTAGCAAGCCTTGTCGACTAGTAGTATTCGTGTCCTAGTTCAATATACCATTAGACGTCAACATAAGTACAAGTCAATGATACACATACCTGCTCCATGACATCTTCTGATCGATTGCGTTTGCAGGGCACACTGTCATCGTCGTCATTGTTGTTAGATTCACTCGGACATTTCAAGTCACTCGGACCAGCCAAAACACTGTGTGCAAGCGGAATCGATGCACGGAATGTATCAGAAAACTTTGCCAAATGAATACTCTCCTTCTCATCATCATCCGCTTCTTGAAGATGGCGGTACCATGTTGATTGTGCTTGAATCGAAGTCCTTTCGCCGTTACAATACTTGCGACACACACACCAGAAGTCTGACATCGAAGGCTAAAAGCATGTATTATGATGGGTGCAGCAACAGTGCGACAAGGACTACATGCGCTAGTGACAAGTATACAGCGTTACAACGTGTGCGAGTAGCGGCCGTAGTACGGACCGGGCGCAGCTTACAATTTTCGTTTGCTAAACGTGAAGTCAATGCGTGAAACGAGCGAGCAGTCTTCAAAAAAATAGCTTACCTTTAGAAAAAGCGAAACAGAAAGCAAGAACAATGACGATTTTTGCAGCCTTAATGTTGTGTTTGCGAAACGCGTCGATTATCGTAGATAAGACGATGTATGTAGGGTACAAAGTAGCTTTGCGTATATTTACGTCTGTTTCGGTAGATTTCCAAATGTCCAGTGCTCACTGGGCTTCAAGTTTCAAGCTTTAAGTTCGACGACTCAACGCCAACAGATCGAGAGCTGCGGAGAGTCAAAGTTGACGGTGCCGGTGCTGCGCCGAGGCGTGACACGACGTGACCACATTTTGCAGATTAGCAGTCAGACCCTGAATTTTCTCGGCTTTCATCCGACACCACACCACAACGTCCTAAAAATGAGCAAAAATCGGATCTATATAGAGGTGGTACGAATCTACAACCCTCTAAATTCGTGGAAGATAAAATGAAGTGGTTGACGAGCTACAAAAGATTTGCTGAAAAAGTTGCAGATTACCCGGAATGATAGTAAGGATTATTTCAGGCGTTCCGAAAGGTACTAATCTTCATAATAGATATCCTTGGGACTGCTCGATCGATACTTGCGATGTCTCAATCCAAAGGTGTCGCCCTCGTAACCGGCTCAGCACAAGGACTTGGCCGTGCAATAGCGATCAGATTGGCGCAGGACGGCTTCGATGTAGCCCTCAACGATCTGCCTGCAAAGAAAGCAGTACTGGAAGACCTCGCAGCCGAATTGCAGCGAGGTGGGACATCAGAAGGTCTCTACCATCCCAAAATATGCGTTGTGCCTTGCGATGTCAGTAAAGAAGACGAGGTGAAGCGCATGATCGACACTGCAGTTGACGTTTTAGAAAGCTTGGACGTCGTGAGTAGCGGCAGAGAATGCATGATCTTGGAGTCACGACATGCTGCCACCACAGATGGTCGCGAATGCTGGAATTGGGGTCATGACAGATATCTTAAGTGGTGCGTGGATCGATCATGAAACAAACCTGGCATACTCACTTTCGTTCAGAAACCTTAGAAGGCTGGGAACGCGTTATGCAAATCAACGCTACCTCTGCATTCTTGTGCTATAAATACGCCGCAGTGCAGATGGTGAAACAAGGGCGTGGCGGTCGCATCATTGGTGCCAGCTCCATGGTAGGAAAACGGTGTAAGAGGTTCTCTCTGATTCGAGTGCCGTGGCGACTGAAAATACGACGTCTACTATGAAGCCGAGGCCGACTTGCTGTCGTACAGTGCAAGCAAATTTGCTGTTAGAGGCTTGACACAAGCGGCCTGTAAGGTTATTGCCTCATGCATGTGAATTAGTACTGATAATCGCATCAAGCACTGCAACTCGGCCAATATGGAATCACAGTAAACTCCTATGCCCCGGGCATCATAGAAACACCTCTGCGTAAGTGTTGCAAGTAATGTGTTTCCTGTCGCTGTAGATCTATTCCCAGTCATCGAAGGAAGGGCTCAGAGTGTAAAGCGAGGCGACAAGGTCGACTACTTTCAAGAGGTGCGACCTGGAAGTTCACATTCCATATAACACGGATTGACTAAATTGCGACACAGAAAATCGACGCATCTGCAGTTGGATACGTCGGACAGCCGGAAGATGTTGCCAGCGCTGTTGCGTACCTAGCTTCCGGGGAGGCCCATTTCATCACAGGCAAGCTTCCTATCCCTCAAGTGTTGTATGCGAATTTAGTTCCATGCGTGTTAGGACAATGCGTAAGTTGAACCGAACCACTGGTATGTTGAGCGACTGAGACGAGGAATTACGCAGATATCCATTGACGGTGGGTTGATACTGTCTTGACTGACCGCAACATACAATTGCCAGTGTGCAGTGCCCATGAAACCACTGGCGCGAGCCGGAATATCCTTGGATTTACTTGATTCCAGTCAAAACGAACATTTAACTTGTATTAGATGATTTCGACATTCTATGCATATGCATTATCTGGGCTCTGCCAGTGAACCCGTTCGAAATAGGCACCGCCGTCAGTTCTGCAAGCACATCTAATATCTTCTCCTACATATATACCATTTCTCCCTCTAAAGCAACATGCTTCTTTAGGCTTCGTCGATGGGATGGTACGAACGGGGCATGCGTGTCTCGAGCGACCACTAATGCATGCAATTTGATTTCCCTACTTGCCTGCGCGGTAACCACCCACGTGTCTGTGCTATAAAGTACCTGTATGTCCTGAGTAAGCTTTTCATGGTCCAGATTGACATTATTCGCGTTCTAGATCTTGTGCCGAAAGGTTTCGTCTTCCTGCTTGTCTGGAC
Organism: Suillus paluster; assembly: GCF_016628075.1. Classification (NCBI taxonomy): domain Eukaryota; kingdom Fungi; phylum Basidiomycota; class Agaricomycetes; order Boletales; family Suillaceae; genus Suillus; species Suillus paluster. The sequence goes on from NW_024537674.1 coordinate 11,541, forward strand.
GAGAGGTTTGATCGACTTCCAGAACTCGGTTCAATCCTTGTCAGCGGACACATTATTCACTGATGCCCAAGCACCTTCAAGACCCAGACCGGCTCGACAGGAGTTAGTGTTGAGTCACGGTAGCTTAGCGTGCAGTGCAAAGTGAGCATCATTGTTATCTTGCAGGGACCAATGAAGAACATGCTGCATCAGAATGGTTCGGGTGTTTTTGACGTACAGGGAAACGCGTCGGAAATATCTATGTTTCGAAATACACGCAACTACAATATCTCTAGTATCCTGACGTCCATCATGTCACGAATAGCAGTCTTGTCCTTGACTTGTGCAATGATATTGTGATCTGACGCGATTCTCTTGTACTCCCCGCCATGCTGCTGCGTTAGCAAAAGTGCGCCAAAAGGCTGTCCAAGGCGAGCGATCAACCTCAGCGCTCGCGAACGTGACTCTGAATTTTTGTACTTCCCACCACGCTGCTGCGCTGGCAGAAGTGAGCCAAATGGCTGTCAAAGACGAACGATTAACTTCGACGCTCGCGAGTGAGACTTCGAATTGGCTGGCCCATAATCTCCAGGAGAATTGCCAAGAGATTCGTCCAATACAGACTCATCTGCGCTCTGCGTCTCGTCTGCAAAGTCAAGCATCCCGAGATCATGACGATTCCACGGACGGACGAGTAAGAATGTCCGCGAAGCGGGTCGCAGCTTATCTTCTGTGGTGATGAGCAGGTCGTCAAGCCCGTCTGCCTTGACATCATAAGTGAAAGAAATCCTCTGGTCTTGACCACGCCTCTGTCTCAGTGCTGTGACAGGGAATGCAATGCAAGGCAGTTGCAGCCTGCAGTCCGCGAAACGAGAAGGGCTCAGGTTGGCAAGCCGGGTATACAGTGTCGAAGCTTGCTCCACGACAGCGGCTTTTCGCAGCGACGAGACTGATGTCTGTACCCGACCTTCAGACGGAGATGGCAACGTGCATGGCGGGATTTTGTATGAGGCAATGTCGGCTGGCAGACAGCTATTAAACTCGGATGATTTTCCGACCCAGTCCAAGGCTGTAATGTCACCCGACTGGGCAATGATGGCCTGCAAGAGTCGTCCGAGCGCTTTCTGCTTCGTCTCGCCGTAGATGATATTTAGGTGGACACCGAAGATGCCAAATAATGAATATGCAACATCTTCCGGCAACGTGGCGACACGGTTCGACGCCCACTGAAGCTTCTCTCGGGCGCCACTCATCCCCGGACGGAAGTCGGCGAGCGTCCGTGCATCTATGCCTGTCGAACCCTGCATCTCCCCCATGATAGTGTCAGACTTCTTGTGGTTGGAAGAGCGGTCATCGAGATATGGAGTCCAATCTGCTCGGTAGAAGATCACAATGTTAGGAGCCAGGAACTCCTGAACAGTCCATCCTCGTGTGTTCCAAACACTGTTTGCCAGTGCGCCCACTTGCTCCGAAGGCGGGACATCCGAGAGGTAGATGATCGTAAGAGCCGAGTGGCGATACCAAACAAACATGGAGTTGATCGATGCTTGGACCTCAATATTGTTTTTCTGGTCAATGCAGCATGTATCGCTCCATGCCCAGCGATAGCCCGCATCGCGAACAGTTTTGCAGAACATCTGCAACTTCACCGTGGTTCCAACTGGATCTAAATCATACACAACCTTGTCCTGGATGTCGTGCAGCAGTAGTTCATTTCTTTGCCATCTATGCGATAGCATGGCACAATTGAAGTACTTCTCAACCGCTTCTTTGATGGGCTCCGTCTGGAGGGGTGCATGCGTCATCGATGATGACAAAATCTCCTTGTACTCCATGCTTTTCATGAAGGTGTTGAGTAGACGAGGCGGGGCCCTTTCCAGTTTAGCATCAATGGCTCTTCGAATAGTACCATCTACTTCAGATGGACTGACATATTGCTGAAGCCCCGCTGGAGATAGAGTTAATCATATTGACGTTGATGCATGAGTGCTTCGGGGCTTACCTTGCATCCGTGGGTCAGATGTATTGCCGAACTTGGAAAGCATAATTTTCAAGACCCCAATTGCTTCATCATAGTGTTGAGCCTTGTGAAGCGCTGCATGTTTCACTTCGTGCCCAATATATGACAAAGGGTTGAGTTCAATGACCTGTGCATTGGCGGTATCAGCACAATTGCTAGAAAAATGATGGATATTATCCGTACCCTGTCCGCGTCGTGAACGGCCTCCGCGTAGAGGTTTCGTTCCAAATTTGCCTTACTGCGGTGGGCAAAGAGGGACTCGCATGAGGGGTCCAGCCCGATCCCTGCCGAATACAGTTCAATAGCTTTCTCATAATTGCCTGCAGCAACAGCTTCATCTCCTTTCGTGACACAACGCGCAGTGCAGTTTCTCTTAAAGGCTAAACGACTCCAGAGTAAGTGTCCGTGTTCGAGTCGTCTACGACTCCAAAGTACCCACCCGCGGACCATTCGAGGTAGCTGTCCTTCGCATCCTCCCCAATCATGCGCATCATGTATTGGTGAGATTCGACGGCTTCGAGCACTCGATAAATGCGGAGGCACGCGTCGCGCCGTCTTTGGTTGACGTTTTGCCATAACGAATCCAAGTCCCAGCCGAAGAACTATCCAGCACATCAGCAATCAATGAAAGTATCTTCTGCGGCTTCATAGTGGCGCACCATCGTAAATATCTTCAATCTAGGTTCAAAAGTGCTTTGCGAGAGCACAAGTGGGCTACACTGGCAATACTATTATGGAGTCGACCGGCGGCTTCGTTGTACCGCCCGTCCTCGAAAATGCAAGCTGTACACGTAGATACAACTGACGAGCGAGTTCGAGAGTGAGAAAACCTATGAGGTCTGTCATAAAGCTTACATTGACAACACCGCACAGAAGTGTATCTGATCGTTGAGAAGCGGTGGCAAGGTCTTGAACTCGCCCCATTGCCTCATCATGGCGACCGGCATTGAAAATTGCAACAGCCTGGAGAAAATAATATCCAAGTCTTAGTATGACAGACCGACTATGAAAACAGTGACGAGACTACCGTGATTAAGAGTACATGATAGACGGTGATCGGATCACGATCTGAAAATGCAAAAGCGAGATCGAAAGCCTCCATCGAGTCCCAGAGTTGCTCGTTGCCACAGAGGGCAATGGCCTTGGAAATGTAGCCTCACGAGGAGGGCTGGATGGCTATGGACTATATCACCAAGTATATTCAATATCAACAGCACCATGATATACAGAGCATCTGACCTTGACTGAATCTTGAAGCGCCTTGTCCCACTCGCAGTTTGGCGCTCTCACAACTGAACGGCTGGAAATAGGAATCGTGGTTCTTGTCATCTGCGTCGATTTCTTGGGTCGGCAGCTCTTCAGCGGCATGCAGGTCCCCAGTAATGCATGCATTGCGGACCGTCGTGTTTATAACAAGAATCTGCATGAAGAAAGTTCACGTTCTGTGATAAATAGACGCATTGTCTGCACCACCAGCTTGGTGGCTTTCCGACGAATGATTATTTGTACTGTCGCTATTGCCACCGGGTTCGTTGTTGCTGTTGTGACTGCCCAGCTGTGCCGTTGTCGATAACAATGCGAATCAACAGACAGGCAGAAACATAATAGGTGAGGGCATACCTGCGTGTCACTGAGAGTAAGGAGTACTAGTTGTCTCTGTGCGTCTTCATCGACCTTAATCCTTAGACTTTCCTGAGCAAGGAGTCGCTGTCTCTGTGCGTCTTCATCGTTCTTTCTCTGTTCCTCTACCTTGAGCTGCTTAAGTATCTCCTTCATAGACCAGAGCCAAACCTTCCCATCCCCTGTCTCCACTCACAAGCAGCTCTCTACTGGGAGAAACCACGGCACACCAAACCGAACCGGTGTGTTCGAGTGCCGGCCCTATGTGTTGGTGTGTCCTTGTGCTCCACAGCCACACAGTCTTGTCAACCGAGGTAGTGGCAATGAAGGAGCCATCAGAAGAAATGACGAGCGAGGTGATGGATGCAGTGTGACCGATGCAAGGTTGACCGATCTGGTCTCCATTCGACGAGTTCCAGAACTCGACGAATGAATTGGTTGTGCACGAGGCAATTTGTTGGTCGTCCGAATCATAACTTGATGCGGAGACAAGTTGCTGGCTGTCAGGCGACCACACAATGCTTGCAGCACTAAATTGAGCATTGATCTCGAGAAGAAGCTCGGCGTTATCGGTACGCCAAATCCGGATGGTACAGTCCTTTGATCCAGAGGCTAATTTTAGCCCATTGGGGCTGAATGCGACACTCCACACCTCATCACGATGACCTTCGAGTGATACGAGGACACCGCCAGTCTCTGCATTCCATATAATAACAGTGCGATCATCCGAACCGCTGGCGAGTTTCTTGCCATCGGGGGAGAAGGTCACCGAGCACACCGGGTCTGTATGTTTCACTAGCGGTTTGAATACCATCTTCTTGCTCTCGACGTTCCAGATGATGATGGTTTTGTCTACTCCTCCACTCGCAATCCGGCTGTCGTCTGGTGAGAGTGCGACTGATAGCAACCACTCCTTGTGTCCCTCGAATGGCCCTCCTACCAATGCTCCTTTCTCCACGTCCCAAATTCGTAGGGTGTTATCATATGAACCAGTAACAACCCGTCGTCCATCTTTGAAGAACGCGGATGCCCTCACTGCAGTCCGCGTTCGCTTGCGTTGGTGTCAGTCGCCCTCTCAAAGTGGGATCCGGACCTCCTGCTGTATCAGGCACCTCTGACATGTCGCGTTGACCTACACAGAGAGATAGACGGTCAGTAGCATTTGAAGTTGATGAGGGCCGTACGTTTTGGATATTGTTGCGTTGTAGATATGTGTGTGTGGTGAGTAGTGTTGGTCTTCTGCCCATGAGCCACCTCATGTATATGTAGGCGCTTATGGCTCCAGACCGCGCAGCTACAACGTGGATCTGGTTTCACTTCTGACATAATAACTGTCCTCCTTCATAAACGTCCGTCACAACCCAGTTACGAACCCGCTCAAAAGCGTATGCATATGGTGCTATCGCGTATCACAGTCAACTCTACAACCATACATTTCTTCTACTTAACTCATTTTGATCGTCAGTTGTGACGTATCCTGCTTCACCACGAGCCTAGATCAATCATTAGGCGCTGGTGTCTTATCACTGCCGGTATCGATGATGTTACATATCGTGCCGTGTCTCGATCTGCGACTCATGCGTGTCACTGGAGTGTATTGATTTACCTACTTGCCCGCATGATAACGATCCGAACCTCCTGGGCAATCTTTTCATGATCCTCATCAATGTTGCCTGCGCTAGCCCTAGATTCTATGTGATAGTTTCCCCTTCCCCGCTTGTCTCGACGAGATGATATCAGCTAACGCACTCGATGCAATTGCGCATCGCAACTTGGTGGCTTACAGAACATGTCGTCATCGCTCTTGATGTTTATATGTATCGTCGTAAGCAGGATCTGGTTTCAAATTCTTCGCCTCATGTGATGTTTCATAGATGATACACCCTCCGTTATCTTGGGATTCTCCTGCCGTATCACTATGCATATGTTTGCGGTATGCCGCTATACGTTGTATTGGTTGATTGGTGCTTGCCAAGTGGTAGTGTCGGAACGGCTCGATCACAACCCATCACCCTGACCTAGCACAACACCTCCTTACAATCGTGTGCAGGCACATCGATGCTGAGCGCTGACCGGGACCATCGAGATATGGTGCATCAGCGGGCGAAAGTAGGAATCGTATTCTCTGCAATGCCATTAGCTAATTTATTATATCTAATGCTGTGATGACACGAATCATTGTGTAGGCAAGGTTATGTAAGTTCCGCACTTCTAGCTCTCCATTGCTGGCAATACTTACTATCATGCCGGGTGATCTGTGGCACTTCCAGCAAATCTTTTGTAGCTCCTCAACCACTTCATCTTTTCTTCTACAAATTTGCAGCATTGTGGATTCGTATCTCCTCTACACAGATCTGAGAAACTTCGGGGTCTAACCGTTAATCTGCGACATTTGATCACGTCGTGCGCAGTGGAATTTGTTACACATCTCTCCTGTCCGCTGTCACACTTCATACATGCAGCGCATTCTTCCTCTGTAGCATCTCAACGCAAGAGGATGCCTTCTATCGAAATTGTGTTCTGACATCCCAACAAGGTGAAATTTATTATGCTCCGGGTGTCACTTTACGAATATATCTGTAAGATCTTTGGGATCTGGATGATTTGTATTTGTGCAAGGTTGCAAATTACCACTATTTCGTCTCTCACAGCTGCGACACTCGAGAAAATTTTATTTCACTTTCGCAGTACATCATTTCTAAGTATCCTACATATACCTGATTGTTTTTGAAGGGAGTCGAGCAGCGTGTTGTAGTATTTTGAACATGTTGCATATTAGATGCCGGTTGCAGATTACCCGGAATGATAGTATATCTCCTAGGAACACGAAGTCGATGACCAGTGCTATCCCTGTGTTTCAAGTTATGGCTTGTAATAGATCAGAATTGTGCAAAAGTCTTCACCCTGGACAGCGAAAAAGCGCAGGATAATAGATAGGAATGGCCATCTCAGTACCGACTATGAGTCCATGTAAATGCAAAATGTTACCAAAAGAAGCTGGCAAAGATAATCCATGCGAAACGCAGAAGAGCGTTAAAGATGTAGACAGGTCAGAACGAAAGCAAAGGTGAGTACAACAGTTTCACAACGTCTCTCTTATGATACATCGACATCTGTGGCAGCCCAAAAGTCTAAGATGTCATAGTACCCGCGGCCCGTCCCATGAGATGTCTCCGTGGTCTTCTCGATCGGATTCTTTTGGTCGATACCGACCTTCTCCAGCATCGGGATCATGAAAGGGCTCTGGTTGAAGCTGAACGAGGGGTTCTTGGCCAGGCGCCGAGGGATGAGGATGTGTAGGTTTCTGCAGACCCGAAGGGGATTGGGACCAATCACGCGAGGGGGGGGATGGATGCCGCACCTGCAGCTCATATGACTCGGCCTTGGCGGAGGGGGAATAAGCATGGCGTGAGTAATCTAGTTTGGGAACGGGAGGCTCAGGGCTCAGGGAGTGTGAGTTCGGCGAATGCGAAAAGGGGTGCTTGGCTGTTTATGTCTCCCGATGGATATTGATATAGCGAGGGTGGTATAGGTGAGGGTGCGGGGATATCGGATGCTGAGTAGTAAGAAGGATTGGGCGAGAGTTTATCCTCTGCCTCGTGGGGGTTGGGTAACTCGACTTGGGGGACTAGCTCTGCGCTGTTATCATCAGGACTCTTGCCACTGGCGTCAGAACCTGCGAGTGATCTTGCAGCCGTCGGTTCATAAACTTGCTGTAGAGCTAATTCTGACGCTGAACGAGCATGAGGTTCGCGGAACATCGGTGCAGTCTCAAGGTCAACGACACGTTTGTTCTTCAACTCCTTGCGGTGTCGGATTCCCAGACGGTCTTTAAGATCGCCTCCGACCCACATCTCACGGACGATGTCTTTATCCAAGGGCATGTAGGTCGATTTGAAAAACTTGATGAGGAACCGGGGCGCTAAAAAAAACCGGCGGTTAGGATGAGTTTCCAACGAAGGCCATCTCAACTCACCCAGTGCCACCAAGACGGAGAAAACGACCGTCGCCCAGAACGTGACATTGCTGAAGAGGATCTCCACCTCGTCTATAAACCCATCCGTGGAAGAGAAGAAGGTGTTGACCGGAAGGACCGAGTAGATCACGATCCAAAGGATCATGACAAGGGACGACCCGATGACGACGATCCAAGTGATGTAGGTCCAGCTAAATGAATCACCGTTCAACGTTGTCGAGTAGCATGAGAAAGCACTCACTAGTGGGTGTTCATCCCGACGTAGGTGTTCGCTGCAAAAATGGCAGCGATCGCGACGGTCGTTCCAAAGTCCGCCAACGAATCGATTCCTTTGCCATTATATGATACGGCTAGTCCAAGCTGCCAGACCAAGTAGGGGATGAAGAAGACGACTGCTGATTGGTAAAGACCATCGAGCATGTAGAACCAGAACTTTGTCCGTGTGTACTCCAAGCCTCTAATACCGCGAACATAGAGCTGAGGGAAAGCAAGGGCAGCTTTTGCATTGATATCCTGATCGAATGCTAAAACGACGAGTTGAGAAGGACCCAGTAGTAACTGACGAAGAGTGCTCACATCCGAGAACGATGACAGGCAGTGAAGTAAAGATGAGGTTGTAAAACAAAATAAAGCTGTAGTCATATAGATAGGTTGCGTCGAAGCTTTCAAAGGTATCATCAGTTGAGTGATACAAACCAAGAGAACGACACTCACTAGCAGAACGGCATAAACCAAAACATGGCCAACGTCCAGATAACATTCTGGGTGAGTAAGTCAACAACAGCTATCATCAAACAACGTCGCACAACCCACCTTGTAGAAGAAATTACTGTGCATATCGGCAATACGCTGATACGACCACCTCCCGTGGACGAGCAGCAGCTTCGTCAAGAACCTGAACTGACCAAATGCATAATCCGCGGACATAGCAGCTTGTGAACCTTCATGTCCAAGCAGACCACAACCAACATTGGCTTCTTGAATCATGGCGACGTCGTTGGCACCATCTCCTATGGATAGCGTCATCGCCTTCCGACCCTCCTTGACCTTCACATTGAACTCGATGTCAGAGAGACCAATCAATCAGCCACGACATACTCACCAACTTTACGGTCAATGCTTTCTGTGCAGGTGAGACACGGCAGCATACAACCGTTTCGCACTGGGTACCAAGGTTAAGGAATAAAGGCTTGATAGCAGGCGTCAACGCATGATGTAGGGTATCACCGTCGATAACCACCGCAAAAGAAGCCTTAGTGCCAGGGACAAATCCGCGTTCCACTGTTTTCGAAGTAGGTGGGCCCAACATCGACGCCATCTTGTTAAGACCTGCCTCGATCTGAGCAAGAGTGCCTTCAGGAGTGTCAGCAGACAGGATCATGACTTCCATATCTTGCTTCAGGAGGTTGCAGCTGAAACCTGAGAACGATAAGATCCAGTAAATGTATCATATGAAAAGCAATACTCACCAATCTCAATCGCAGTTTGCAGTTTATCACCTGTGAGAATCCAGAGCTTGATTCCAGCGCGATGGAGCATTTCAATAGCTTCCGGAACCCCTTCCTGCAACTTGTCCTCTAGAGCCGTAGCGCCCAGAATCTGCAATGAGTGTTCCAACTCAGCCGCTGCACTTTCAATAGCCTCGTCGCGGTTGTCAATAGTCGACTGAGCAGCTTCGTACTTCCGCAGCCACTGCAAGAACTCCTCCTCCGCGAGTACTCTATAACCGATGCAGAGCGTGCGCAGACCACCGTTAGCGAAAAAATCCATGTCCTTGGTCGTCTTCTCCTTCAAAGCAGGGTCCACGTTCGCAGCAAGCCGCTCGTATATGACGCTGTCCGCCCCTTTGCAGTATAGGATGATGTGCCCGTCGGGTGCACGGACGATGACGCTCATCCGCTTACGCGTGCTTGTGAACTCGAGCGTCTTCATATGCGTAAACCGTTCGGGTTGGCCAAGCACTTCGATGTCAATCGTGTCCTTGTGCTTGCCCACAAAAGGGAAGCCCACATCCCGCGCAGCAGCAACCAGTGCAGCCTCATCAGGGGACTCAGCCTTGTATTCCAAATGGTAAGGCCGCTCCTGCGGCTCGGGCTTATCCGCCAACACCGAGTGACACACCGCCAAGGCACGGAAAAACGCGACGATGTGGGAATATTGTTCCGTCGAGCGGTCTGCGAGGTCGTCTGCGAGCTTGGGCGAGACGAGCGTGAGCTTGTTGACCTGCATATAGCGGTTCTTGAATAGCTTCGTCAGCTTGGCGACCATGGTGTCTTTGAGCGCTGTAAGCTTTTCTGCTAGTTCTTCCGGTTCTACTGCGTCGGCCCGACCTTCCCTCGTGGCAGCTCCGCGTTGTGCCTCTGTGACACCCTCACCATAAATGACGCCGTGCACCGAGCATTTTTGGAACTCCATCACGTTTTGTGTCAGCGTGCCGGTCTTGTCGGAGAATATGTACTCGATTTGTCCGAGGTCGTCAGAGATACCCCAGTTCTTTGGGACACAGGCGGTGTTGAAGGGTTTGTAGTACATGTCCAAGTCTTGAGCGATGAAATAGGCTTGGATGGTCTTGACGATTTCTATAGAGATGAATAGGGAGACTGGGACGATGTTCTGGAAGGCGATAAGACACGAGCTAGAAGAGAATCAGTAAGCGCTCAAGTGATGTTGCAATAACATACACAAAAGTAACGAGCGCGTTGAGCACGTTTGAACTGGAGGATTCGACGCCTTGTTCGTAGATATACGTACTCGTGGTTGTTAGCCCATCCATGACGCCGTTGATGATCGCTGATATAGAACAGATGGTGACCAAGAAAATGAAGTTGACTATGACGTTGAAGTTTGTCTCCTTCGCGATCTTCGATTGCTTGGACGGCGTCCGTCCACCGTTCAAGTAGATCTTGGTGTCGGGGCCGGTGAAGACGACCAGTCCGATAATCCATGCGGTGTTCCGCACGGTGCAGCCACGAAGGAGTAGCTCATTGATGCTGACAGCCTCTCTACGAGATTCGCCCGTGGCAGCGTCGGTGTATCGCAAAACCCCATTGTATATGTACAAGTTCTGGTGCGGAGGTTCTGAATCCAGGACGAACGAGGATTTTTCGATGTCTTCTTCCGAGCTGAGGGATGAGGTAGCATGTAGCGCCTTCCGTACCTTGAGGTTCGTTTCGCCGTCAAGGTTCTTGGTTTCGAGGTAGCACAGTCCGTCTGCATCAGACGTCGACAATACGACGACATCAGCAGGAACCTGTTCATCCTCTCGCAGCAGCACGATGTCTCCGACCTCTAGCTTCTTCCATAATGTCCTCTCCCAGCGTGCTGTCCCATTCGTGCGCCGGCTCCAATCTACCACGCCCAGAGATGACCGTGAAGGAATCGACTGCTGGTAGTTGGATAGAGACATACTGTGCTGACCCCAGCCTCCAAGCTCGTCTGCCTGGGAGCCCTGGAGGGTAGGTATGGGTTTCTAGATTAATGCTGCCCTCGATGTCCTCGAGCTCCCTGCCACCGGCACCTGTGGGAGGGTGTGATCCGCCTAAGGCTGTAATGCTGTCGTTCATGTCTGTGGTACTCATGCTGCCCCTGCCCTCGCTACCCTTGCTTAAGATGATCTGCTTTCCCTCACCAGCTTCCTTCTCCCGTAATTTCTGCACACCGCGAGTGATTTTTCCAGGAGCATTTATGTGTAGCAGGCGTTGATACCATGGTCGGGGATCAATGGCTTGGTTTATGTTACGCCACTCCCCTAGTCGTGTCACTGCAGACGTGTTCACTTCTTCATCTAGTTGAGCTCGTCTGTAATCTTCAACGCCGTCCTTGACTGCTGTGACGACTAAAATGAACAAGAGAGGGAGAGCGGCTGTCTGCGCGGATGCAGCACCGAATACGGGGAACACTGCGCGATTTTCATTAGCAGTTGACTATGTTGAGGTTAAGCGAAGATTACTCACGTTGGAAAACCACGAGCGCCAAAAAGTAGATATTGGCGATTCTAGGGGCCAGGGTCAAAGAGTTTACGTTTCATCAAGAGTTTCACGAACCGGTGAAATTGTTCAAAGAGGTTCTTCGGCAGGAAGGTCAAGAGTGTGTACCCTGTGAGTAACATTACACTCGAAGTGGGATTGAGAGCAGAATATGAAACGTACTACTTGTGCGAACTTTGTTCCGCGCGTACCGGGCAAGTGGTTCGCCATACTGATCGGCTTCCATAGCGGACAGTGGTTGGTTGACATAGACATTCCTGCGCGCACCCTGAATGCGAGATTGCGGGGCAGAGGGTGCCTCTGAGGGCCCCACCGATGGGACTGACTCGGTAGTCTTTGGTTTCTTCCGAAAAAACAGAGATCTCTTCTGGTTAACATTTCGCCTCTTTGCCGCTTTGATCTCCGAGCGTATAGACTCTGCGATAGTGGAAGCTGCTGTGCGCACGGTACGGAGACGTAGTTGTGGGTCTATGGTGTCATTCTCGTCAATGTCGGATGATGCTGGATTTCGCTTGAACATTGAAATTATGAATTAGTGACCACGGGTATCGTGGAAGGTTCTGAGACCGAGAACCAGCACGGCAGGATAGAAATCAAGGAAAGAACGAAGTGTGGAAAGACAGGTCACAGCTTGATGTAGTTACTTTTCGCAGCAGGCAGAGCTATGCAGTGCGGTACCCATTTTTGGCGTAGCTTTAGGACCCCGATCACCTTCAGACCTGCCGTTTTGCCGCCGTCTAGTATTATGTAAATAATCAATTTTGACCAAGTGTTGTGAGTCGTTGTCGAGGACGGTGACGAAGGGTACAGGTGGTCACCAACGTGGCTACTGATGCTTTTCTTACAGCCTGGTTGCTGTTATACCAGCGCCCACTGCTCTGAACTTACTGGACAGTCTTAGACTCCGAGAGTCGCGCCCTCCGTTTCAGATATCATTTGCCAGCGCATGTCACTCGAAATAGCATATATTCCGAGAACTTCGCAGACGCACTTGTCAACGCGCGCTCAGTCCTCGGTAGCTTGTTAGCATCCCGGGCCGCAACTCCAACTGGTTATTTCCAGCACAGGGAAGTTCGAGGTCAAGCTGGCACTCGCAGCACCCCGCACACCCCGCATACTGCGCACCGATGCAATTGTTTACCGATCAACGTTGCAACCTCGAGTTAACCTGGAGGCTGCGGCATGCTGATATGAAATTCAATACAGGTGATCTAAGCCTCTATATCAAAGCGATGCGCACCTTGCATTTGCACCGCCTCAGCATGGCCACTTAGTCAAATAACTAGGTGCCAAGGTGTGTTTTCAATCTACATTTACTGATGTTCCTTTCTGGTTTACTGCAATCTGCACACTGCGCGCGGTCAGCGGAACTCATGATAGAACCCTCGTTGCGTCATTGTCAATAATGCGGACTAAGAGCACTGGGCAGCAGGCTTCTTTTGTAGGTGCATACCGGCAACTTCAACCCTTCATCACAATCCTGCCATCTCTCCGTGAAATGTTCGGTGTTCTATGCGATGTTGTTCCATCATCATTCACAACATCCGTGGTCGTCAGGCTTCTTTACTCCCGTCCCTCTTAGTGTAAATCGTCATTGGACGGTAGGTCTCCCACTATTTCCCGTCTACGGTAGTTCATGCAAAAGTCAGGCTGCGATAGACATCAAAGAGAGGGCAGGACTACTTCTGCCAGGTAGACATATTCCTGCTGCCCGAAATATCGTTGTCGACATCTAGGAAGCACTGGCTTTTCACAAGGGACAAGCGGACAAGCATGGTAAGGATCTGGTTTCATAAGTACGGGGTCAGCGGCTAGATTGGAGGAATTAGCGCCTTGATATCCATGTTAGAGTCCTTTGCAGCAAAGGCCCACCACCAACGGGAGTGGCATCACAGCCCCCTTCATTGAACGCGGATTACAAGATCAATTGCTCACTGGGCCACTGAGAACATGGTGTGAAATGGTACATCATTTCAGAGGGTCCAAAAATGATAAGCAACCGGTGCGTATTCCTGAGTTTCCCTTGACCGCACATTCGCTGAACTCCCACAGGAGTATTTTGGCCGGATGCAATGGTGGATTGGTACACATTTGTTGGTTGGAGAACGAGAATGTCGCGCTCAAGCTCAGAAGTATAATCCAAGCCGAACTTCAAATTTAGGGTTCATCCACTTGACGACTTCTTCCCATTTGTTCACTCACAAACATTAACATCCCAACTAACAAGTTAGATTTCCACGTCGATTTTCCACTCTTATCAGGTAATTATGCAAAACTTGCATCGATACCAGCAGTTGTATGTAATGCCGCCGTTCAATGTGCCTTCAAATACCACTCCGCTGGGCCACCAGTACAACGACCATCGATTACTCGAAGTTCGAACTCATTGTCACCAAGCCAGGTGATTCTTGTCATCCGGCCAGTCGGACCTGACTTTGCTTGGCGGCCGCTGTGGTCAGTCTCATGATCGATATGGTATCAGATGTCGACGGCACCAGATGGATACTCAACAGATTATCTTGACCGTTGCAGAGTCCTACAGCTGCAATATGTGGCAGAGCCGAGTACTGGTAATTTGCTGGAATGTGAGCCAATCAAAACTGATACTATCTTGGTGTCAGGCCTGGCCCCAAGTACCTTGGGAAAACAGTTCCAGGTAAGATCATATCTATAAAGACATTCGAATCCGATGATGAAGTCTGATGAAGTACCGAATATGAAGATATCAAGGCTATGGGTTGCTGAGTGCACAGCACCAGTGAAGTAAGTACTGAGTATCAATGGCCATGGTGTTCACGGTCATGTGCGATCGCCATATCTTAAGGCGCGTCGGACGAGATTCTGTTTTTGTCCCCTTCCTGTACTAAAGGCGCTGCGCTAAAAATTGTCATGAGTATCCAGAACGGGTGGGAAGCTCCGTCGTGTGTGTCGATAATGTACTTAAGGAAAGATCGCAGCGGTATTGGTGCGCTCACGACTTGCAGGCAAGTCCAATATCGGAGGGCATACCGCGTTGATCATTGCTTGAGATGTCTTCTCTGTCAATCTCAGAGGTTGCAGATTTACAGATATCCAAGGTATGCGAAGATCGTAGCTTGATAATCTCGAGGCTAACCTGATGTTCGATACAGTACGCCAACCGTGAAGTGCTCGTGGATCGTCAGTAAAGTAGACAGCGGCACTAACTGCGTTGCGTCCTCAGTCGGTGGTCTTGCAATTCTCGTGAGTATCGAGCACATTCGTTGTGTTTCTATCTCGATGTTTCTTTTCGGCACGTCAGATATACGATTACTGCATCACGTTTCAGGATGAGGTTCACCACATGATCTGTCGATGACTATAGGCTTAATTACTCTCCACAGGTACAGTGGACCTGGTCCAGGCCATGGGGTTTCACTCGTGTCATCTTCACTATATCCCGATATTTGCCTTTCGTAGGCGCTGGAATGACGGCATATGGTGAGTCACTTGCTCTTGATTATCCTTATCTTGCATCTTGCTGATGGTTATCTTAGCTGCACTGCGTGTCAGCGGTCCGGTAAGTTTGCAGAAGAAATGGCTTCTATGATAAGCTGACAGCATGGCGCAAAGTGCGACCCTTCTGTGGAAGAAAACAGTGAGTCATTCACCACTGGTTAATTTCCACTCTGCTGCCTAACAACGCAATCGTCAGTTATCCATATTCTAACTATCGTTGCTGCAGAAGGTGCGAAATTGTCGTTCATGCCAAGAGCACGGTGGATCATGCTTCCTTGACAGGATTGCTGGTTATTCGGACTTGGGCATTCTGGCAAAACAGTAGAAGAGTGCTGATTGGATTATTGACATATAGCGTCGTGCGTGGAAGTTCTGTAAGGCCGGAGTAAGGCCGTAGACTTTGACTTTACAATAGGTGACAATAATCGCCGCCATTGCCGTGAACGTCGTTCCAAATCATCAGTTGATTCCAGGAGGTGAGCTCGTTGGTGTTTACGAACACGAATCGTTTTAACATCGCTATCAGGAAATTCGTCACCAGGATGCAACTTTGAATCATCAAGAAATGCTGCAGTAGTGTACTCTATCTTGGCAATGTTCGAAATTGGTCAGTGACTATGCGTGGCGTACTTGTTGTCGGCAGCCTGACCCGCAACCAAAACCTGGCAGTGATCTTGATCCTTAATGCATATAAGAGGTTCCACGACTACCGGGATGAGCAGAGCTCAATTGTAACCACCTTATATGGCGATGGTATGCTTTACATATCGTGCATCATCGGTGCGTGGAAATAATTGTTTCTAAAGTTATTGTTGTGTAATTCGTTTCGCAAAGCTATCACGGTCACCAATGTTATTGTTGACGCAGCATTTCCGGTGCGTGCGCATGTGTGCCAAATTCCAATGACTTGATATCTTTTGTTCCTTGGTCGCAGATCGGCTATAGTAACATGTTTGATACGTATGTCGTTAACTGACAGGCTGTACTATGGTTATTGACCAATTGATACACCTTTAGGCTACAACTTGTCCTTCACAGCGTCCTAGCCTCACGGATTCTATTCCGTCTTCAAAGTAGTAACAATCGTGCCTACGAGCCGTCCATGTCATTGTCGGTGTTAGAAGGTATCAACTATGCACAACCTTCGCAAATGCAGACGAGCGGGACACAAAGTGAAACTAGTGAAGTCTGATCGGAAGCGCCGGACTGATGTAGTAGTTTGTCGTTGGACTTTGGACACGCTTTTGTTAGCAGCTAGTTTACTTTTTGAAGCCTTCGTCGTAACGAGTGCGAACCACAGACTCTGTTGATAAGTTCATGCGTTGTCGACACGGAAGCAATCTGCCGGAATAGACCGAAACAATAACCGTTGGTTGATGCATTACGGTACGCTCTCATGACATCAACCTTCTCTTTTGTCTTTGATGACAGCTGAAACAAAGGAGTGAGGCACCGCATCTTCTGTTCGCGGATTTGCGAGCATGCTTAAGTATGATATGGACGGTCAAGTGTGCGGCCGCAATCCAGCTCGCAATCCACGATGAACCGCCAGATTCACCACCCATGTCATATCAACGTCTTGCCAGTTGAAATACTATCATACATATTCACGCTTGCCACACATAGCACCTCATCCACCATCCCTGAATTCAAACAAAGATATGAAATCCCGGTCAGTCCTGAAAGTGTCACAATGCCAACCGTACTGGCGTCTGTACACCGGCACTGGAGACACATTGCACTATCCACCTCGACATTGTGGTCAAGCCTCGTAATGAGTCTTGAGCAGGTCGTCCGCGTCAAAGCTGGACCAGACGCGGACTGACGAACGGGCACAAACTACTTTCCTTGACTGTGCAGCGCTTGGCTGCCCATATTGCGCGGTCACGAAACTCTCCGGTGGACATTCTTATCGATACTCGAGATCCAGAATGGAACTTTGAAGATGACGGGTAAGTTGCGCTTTGTTTGTAGGTCATACTTGTCCCAACATTTCTGCTTTCAGGGAAGAATGCTCAACTCAGAATCCGACGTCATTCCCATACACCACCTTTATTCCCCAAATCCTCGACCTCCTGTTCCCGCAGATGTACAGGTGGCGTTCGCTGACGATCCTCAGCGATACTTGGGCACCGCTTCGTGTTGCCCTTGAACGTCTCAGTGTGCCCACTCTGACAATGGGCTCAGGCGCTCCGCGCCTTGAGACTTTGATGCTCATGCGATGCAATGAGTTCTTAGGTTACTTGGACACTTTCTCTCCACGCACCCATCTGGCATTTGATGGGATACCATTCGCCGCTTTGATGGGCGCGCCCCATCATGATCTCGCTACGCAATCTCACCCCCTCCCAAAACTGCGAAACATAACTCTCGTCGGTGTTCACTTGAACTGGACACATTTTTCTTGTTATACTCTGGGTGCAGCCCTCAATCCGTCACTCTCACGGGTTTTTAACGGTATCCAGTCATTGGAGCTTTCGCAGCACTGCCGTGAAGTCAGACCAACGTTTGAAGAGTTTTCAGGAATCCTTAAAGCTTGTCCCCACCTGCGCAAACTCGTGATTAGGGTCTCTGGGCCGAGGTTCGATGAAGGAGTCCAGTGCAGCGATCATCCGGTATCGCTTCCCCAGCTCGAGGAACTTCACTTAGGATATACTAGTGTTGAAGATGCTGCCATGCTGCTCAGTCATATTCATGCTCCTAACCTTGTCGCGCTTTCCATCGAAGATGCCAATCACATCGCCAGTGCTGATGACGAGGACTCTGACCCTCTCCTAACGTACTGCGCCACCGGCTTACTTGATTTATGTGACATCTCCACGGAATTCGGTTTGAACCATGGACCTCACAGCAACTCAGCTGCATCTAAAGACTCCGTCGTCAGCACGGTCAAGCCGCCATTTCCACAGCTGGAGCGACTGTCGCTCAACAGTGTCACCGCGTGCATGATTCCATTCAGTCTCTTCATGGCTGCCGTTCCAAAACTTCGTCATCTGTCGATATGTCGTACACCAAATGCGCTCGCAGTTCTGTTACCCATCCAGACGCCTTTCACGGAGGCATGTACTCGCACCTCGCCCTGCAGTGCCCTCGAGTCCATCGAAGTCTTCTGCGCCGAAGAACAAACAAAACACGTGCTCGATTTCGTGCTGAGGGAACGCGAGCTGTGTGGTGCGCCACGCGTGCGTAATGTTGAGATACATTTTGAGGTATGCTCTGCGGACGTGGGGGAAGATATCGGAGAGTATCAGATGGTTGAAGACGACACGGTTGGAAACCAGACTAGATACCGGGAATGGGCGTCAGACGAGGACGATCCGTTTGCGCCCGGTGGTGTCTTCAATGATCCTGATTTCGACGAAGCATATTATTATCTATCATAGGCATTTACGGCCCTTGGATATACATATAGTACTTGCGCATGTAATGCGTCGTTGCAAGAAGCTCAAATTAGCATTACCACTGCGATGATTGGTTTGGCGTTGAAAATCCATTCACGCATTACAACACATGTACAGCCCTCAAGGCCTCATGTCCCCCACCCACGAAGGACTTCTCGTACGCAGGCTGTGATGAATTACTGTTTTCAGGTAACTTTAAACTTCAATTCCGGGATTGCACGTTTGCTTTCAATTTGTCAAATACGAGGTCTCAAGTACTTACCTACATAACCCTGGTCCGCGGGTCAGTGGTGATTAGGGTGATTAGGATGTGAGTTTACACAATCGTGGTTGGTCTAGGTCTGCCAACCACCAGCTTCTTGACTACGCAACGAGCATGACGTCACTTTTTATGAGTAAGTTTATCATATGTTGTCATGTCACGGAATTTTCAGTAATACTAAAGTACTAAATAGCGATACAACCAGACGGCCGCAGCGAGAAATTGAAATACACTGACAGCCTGTGGTATGGAGCAATCTTGCAGGTCGGTGGGTGCCTGTAGGTGACGGGCCAGCGACAGTAGCGCCGTCAGGCATTAAGACTCGTGACCATTCTGCCTACGCGCGCTTATGAGATGTTGTAGCAGAGAATGAAAAGGGGAGAAGCAAGTTACCTGATTAAAGTATTCACGAATTAGCAATCACCTGTCAGTCAACCAAGAAGGCACTGCAGCACGTATGCTCCGATGTTGGTCCGACTCGGATACCTTTACCGATGTCATATTCTTCTTCTTATGCAGGGTCCCAGGCCTAGCCTCGGGCAGGTCATTTGTACTTACAAATCGATGAATAGCAAAGTCTGAATCCTGAGAGTACTGTATGATAAAATAAGATTTGAGAGGATATCGATCTGAGATCACCAATAAATAGCAGGGCGGCCTATGGAAATTAACTGCAGAAGCGAAAGTCGTGGAACGCATCGTCATCATGGCTCTGGCAGTGATAATTTGTAGTCGTCCAGCACGTCAATATTCAGTGCGCGAGTATAGCCGTGACCATACAGAAGGAACGACTGTCTTCATTCTATTGGGTCTGCTGACGGCCCACAGGAGACTAGTTGTGACGCGTGAGAAGCTGTATATGTATCATTTTTGTGAATTGAGTATTGAACTGCGGATGTGTGGGATTTCATTAATCAGTGAATGCACACTGCTGGCATACTTGCAGTGAGTTGACGTCATCCACCAGCGCGTCACGACATATATACGGGGACGACTCGTTAACTTTTTTTTGAAGTGAAAAGCCGGCCAGATTTCCGATGACTTAGGACGTCATGACAAAACGAATGTCGAAGAATTGCGTGATCTGTGGACCAGAGGTAAGTATTTGGACAAAAAGTCCGTGAATCATCGTCCGTAACATCTCCGAATGGTGCGAAATTTGTGCTCCAACAAGCAGTTGAAATAACTTGAATATGATTGTTCTCTATAAGCGTATGTATCGCTTCTCAACACAACACTTTGCGTGCCTTGGGGCGAAATCAAAGGGATAAAGAAGTCCGCGATGTGTTTCCCGCTCAAGATATAGGCCTGAATAAGCGACCCGCAAAACCAGATGAGGACTCCGCGTTCATACTGATAGGCTAGTTGGCGAGACACGATGTCATCCACCGTTAAGAAGGTTGAGAAAACACAGGTGAGCAGAGCACGATAGTTACCAGGCAGCAGTAGGTGCGTACGCTGTATGAATCCAAGGGTGTTACGAAGGGACTACGTGCATGTCTTCAAGAAGGGGTTGCAGATCTTGGAATTGAAAACGCAGGAAGGTAACGGACGACAACGAATGGGTGTGTTCTACCGATGGGTTGGTAAAGTTGAATATTGTGACGGTGCAGATTTATTCTGCAGGTGCTGGCCTGTCGATAGGAATCCTCAAGATTCGTCAAGGCTATGCTTGGTTGAGGGAAATCGGGCCATTCATCGCCTTGACGTGTCCATCACTTCCATAACCCCTTTGCTGTTACATCCTGTGCTGCTTTTAACAGTATGAAGGCTCGTGGCGTCTACCATGTGACGTTGCAACGCCTTGCCTGTCTCCGTCGATTCAGAAGTCGCAATACACTGAAGTGCGTGATTCGGTCCATCATCCTGGAATATGCTGATCCTCGCGTTTTCTTCTTGATTTTTCTCTCTTTGGTTTCTGCATGAGCTCACGAGGGACCGGTCTATTTTTGAGACACCACGCTGTCCAAGCGGGTTTACCTTCAACCCGGTGTGGTTAGCGTTATTTGGTTGCAACCATTCGCCCCAGGTTTACGTTAAGCGACACGTTAAGGGCTGTCGGATGTGTTAATAATCAGGTTCATGAAGGTAATTATTGGGCGCCTTCCTTGGGGCGGGTCAAGTTTAACGCTGTATCAACCAATCAACGCTGACGGTTATGGCCACCGACGTAACATTATGGAAGAGCCTTGTAATCTCTTGCGATATGCAGGCTCGACTTGAGTTGTGCTGTGTGCCAGAAGCTATGAGTATCTCGAACACCCTGATGCGAAAGTTCAAATTGGGCAACATTATAGCTTCCATTGCCTCGGTTTTACCTCTTGCACCTAATCCCTGGGTGATTTCAGGCGATCACGTTAAAGGGGATACCTGGGAACACAACGGTAGGGATGTCACGGCATCTTGACAGAACCTATTTGGACTTTGGGCAGAACACATGTCCGCGGAGTTATCCAGTAGCGCTGAGTTGCCCCCATGTACCGAGGAATTAGGTGCCTTAGGCTCGCCATTTGTTCCTCTAACGTTGACAGCAATGTGGCCTGTTTTTGTGTCGTGGTCAGCACGAGGGGACAATAACAGATGTCGATAATTGAATCTTCAATGGACCTCAGTAGGAGGAATGACGTCGATCTTCTTCACTTCATGATGCGATCTATAGAAGTATCGAGGCCCTGGTCACAACTTGCTCGGCCCGGATGAGCAACAAATGTACCAAAGTCATTGGGCGACTACCCAAGTACTCAGGAACAACCTGAGAGAAGCTGAGAGAGTGAACCCATGATTTCCCGATATGGTAGGTAATTTTAACAGCCGGGAAGTCCCGGTACGGGCCGTGGTGCACCGTCCATGGGAGGATTATTGGGGCTCCACCCTTCTTGTCAGACAAAGTCCGTTGACTTGCTTTGATACTTATTCCAGGTAATCTAGTCACCGACTTCCACTTTTTCAGGTCTCATATTTAAAAAAACAGCATGTCTCCAGCTCAAGAGGAGCAAGAAAAGCCTTCAACATCCATCCTGAAGGAGAGACGATTTAAACTGAGTAGGTCAGTCGTGCTCTCCGTTTCCCAGCGCGTCGATTTGCTCACTTTCGAACTATCTCAGAGCGTGTGATCGCTGTCGGTGAGCGCTTACTGTACTTTTATCTGTGATCAGCCATCGCTCACGATAATACAGTCGAAGGAGAATAAAATGCGACGAGGGCCATCCGTGTCAGGCTTGTCTCACCGCCAATTCACCATGTACGTTTGAAGAACCAGGAAAGCGGACACATCCTCATAAGTCAAAGTTCGTGGAGCGTGCAATTACCCTGGATACACAGAGACTCATTATTGGTTTGCAGAAGAACTGCGACGCTAGAAGATAGGATGCATCAACTGGAGACTCTCATTCAGGCAATTCCTCCTGCAGTTTTCGCTGCAGGGGGTGCGGGTGCATCCGCGCTCACTCCACAGATGCTATCTTCAGACAACATCGCCAGCCCTTTGGCGTCCTTCGCCTCAGCAAACCACAGCTTTCCCTCGGGCGTTCCACCACCATCTTTGCACGTTTTCCCACTTACAAATCCATCTACCCACTTCAGAGCATCTCCGCCAATGAACTCTCCTCGAACTCAAAGTCCAAATACTGCATTTTCCTCGATGCTTGGGCAGTCTTCTCATACCCCAAATGCATCGAACTCCGAACAACATGAAGAGACGTCACGCATGTCTATATCTGCTTCCTATCTGTACTTCGACGATGAAGGCTACACCCGATGGCAAGGAGAGACCTCTGGTCTTCCTCTCTTAGACCTTCTGGTTGAAAATCACACTCCAGTCAAGTCTGAAATGGAGAAAAATTCACCAGATCCGACATGGACAAACTCATCTTCTCATACCGCTAACACCGATTGGTTTCCAAATAGGACGCCCAGGCGCACTGACGTCAATCCTGAAACACTATGGCGCCTTATCACTTCGTATATAGTCCCAGAGCTCATGGACAGGTAGATTTTCTATCTTTTCCTTCTAGTCTTGCTTGTGCTGATCTTGTATCTTCAGCCTAGTCCAATGCTATTTGTGTACTTCTTACTACCTGCTGCCATTCCTACATGTTCCGACATTTTTGGCGGTGCGTGTCGTTCACATGGTGTGCTTCTTGTGCTCACACAATTAATTCAGGACTATGGAAATCCCAGAAAGTGGGGCGAGCCCGGCTTTGCGGCCTTTATTGTAGCTATATGCTGCCTCGCGTCCCGTCATATCGACGACCCCAGAGTACGGTCTGATCCTAGTGATGGCATCTCTGCCGGCACGCAATGGTTCGAACTATTTGGACGACTACGTACTCTTCCAATCGCGGACCATCCTACATTATACACTATCCAGGCAGATCTAATCGCCGCGGTCTATGCAGTTGGACTGGGAAAACTCTCCAAAGCAGCTGCGCTCTTATCAGAGGCTATCACCGTATCGATAGATGTTGGTCTGCATCGATCGGCCGATACCTATGACCTCTTTAATCCCATCGAGGATGAAGTCCGCAAGCGCACGTTCTGGTGTGTATACCTCTGGGATAAACAACTATCTGCGCACTTTGGACGTCCCCCGATGATTCGCCTTCGAGACACTGATATTGGAGAGCCTACCGTTGTAGATGACGAGTTCATCACCCATGATGGGATGCTCTCGCAGCCCGCAGGAACGGAGAGCCGGATGAGTGCATTTATCGCCTCCGTGAGGATCATGGTTGTAATGGAGTCTGTGCTGGACATACCACCTCCGCGCGACCGGACAGGTGACTCTTCTCCATTCTTGCTACGCGCCGCGGGTGTGCTGTCTGGTCATGTGCGTCCCAAGGACCTGCGTGAAGAGGAGGCATTGCTGGACGAAATCCGCCGATCAATACCTCCGTATTGGGCGCATACATCGGAAACACTCGCGAGTGATGATGTGATCAGGGTCACCCAGGCTGTGCGTTTGCACTGCGCCGAGCAGTTTGTCAGGATGCTGATCCATCGTCATCGCTTCTCGAACTTTGTGGCGGAGAGGGCGTACAGTGCCTCGATGGAGGAGGATGCGGGGGATGTGGAGAAGGAAGAGATGAGCGCGGCGCAGTCGTGTGCGCTGCAGATTATCTCGTCGCACATGCAGGTAGCGGGGAAGGGGCTGATGACGTATTGTAAGTGCCTCATTATGGATTCTGTCATTCACTGGGTTAATTATTCGTATAAGATGGTGTGCATGTGATTCACCAGCTGACGCAAGCCGGAAGAACGCTTCTTGCCATATTGATCAACTGCAAGAGCGAGAAACTCCAACGCTTGATTCAGCCTGCAATTGAAGCACTTCGATCGTGCGTTGGTCTGCTGAGGCGGTTCAGTGGGCGATACGTGTGTGGGCAGAGGTCAGGAGACCTGATGGAGGAATTTTGTCGCCGTGAGTGCCTTGTTCCTGATGCAGTGAACCCTTGGCTGATGTACGTGAACCAAGTGACACAAATCCCTCTGGAGCCTTCACGCCCAGAAGGTCAAGAACAGTCAAGTTCGCGTCCCCCCTGGATAAGACCCATCCGCAAGAAGACGCCCAGCGTCGCCGCTAAGGGTGCAGGCAGCGATGGTAGTTCGCAACACAGCAGTCCCGAGGCTTTCTCGCCCTCCGAATTCTTCGTCGACCCCACTCTTGGAGCCACGAGTCCGAAAACGGCACCGCAGAGTGCCTTTTCGCCTACACCTGTGCCCTCGTCATCACAATATCTACGGCGGTTGTCGCTGTCGGCACCGAGTTTTATGGATCCTTCGAGTGGCATGGACATGGATGCGTCTGCGGGGATGTATCTGTCGTCACCGGCAGATGTTATGAATATGTTTGGGGATGGGTCGGTGGACGTTGCGGCGCTGTTCTCGGGCGCGTCTGATTTCAATATGGGACAACATCTCGCTGAGCCGCATGAACCATTGTACGGGCACATGAATAATTTAATTGCGACCCCTTGAGGTGGTCGCATATTTTACCTTGTATTGCGTAGCAGATATGCTGTATGATTTATTGCGGGCAATTCTATTGCTAGGTCTGTCTTCCAATCAAAATTTTGCTGTATGACTCTAGGCTTTTGCGGGATCTGGATATGGGGTTGCCTGCTTGATGGTTTGGGAAAGTCGGATTCCAGGCAAGTATTTATTGGACTAGGCCCAGAATTCCAAGAGACGCAACTGGCACGTGCTGGTGAAAGAAATGACGCGACTCGAAACAACTGCACTCACCAAACACTCGAGCTCACTCTCAACTAATTCCTTCGTTCTTTGGCTGAAATCCGCTGTGGCCAACTCGACTCGCGACTTTGCGATCCGTACCCGGGAATGCACAAACGTGTATGGACCAATATTGTCACAGCGTTCAATCTCTTGTACTCCGCCACCGCCGAACTCGCCTCGAGGAATTCGAGTTATTCTCCGAATGGTGTGAAGCGAATGCAGGACGGTCTGCACTTGCCCTTGAGCCGGAGGCTTATTCCTCAACGACTCGCGCTCGGTGCGGGCGCCGGCGTAGCAGGACTTGGAGACTTTTTCGATGTGTGAGTCTGTATAGTAGGCGAAACTCTTCTTCCAGACCAACGCTCGACCAGAACGTATAGTGTCCTGATAGACATTGGCGGGACACCCTTGCCTGTCGTGCTAGGTGAGCTTTCAAAATTACAGTAGAAACACTGTATGTGACTGAGGAGCCCACAAGACACGGGTTCCTCGGACCTCTGGGTACTGTCCGCCCTAGTGCCAGGGAACTATGCTCCTCTGAGAATACCACCCTTTATCCACCGAACACGTTCCATGATATGGGCCTCGATGCCACCCTAGTGTACGGCGACTCCCAGACTGGCACACATGCGAGAGGGATCATCGGATATGATGCGGTGTCGCTCGCGGGCTTGACTTTGCAAGACCAATATTTCGCGGCGATCAATGATACAAATACGTCTGTAGTTCAGACTGGGTGTTCCGGGATCTTCGGACTGGGGTTTCCTCTCAACAGGTGAGTGGCTGCCCTGAGACAAGACACGGGCTGTGCTGATGGCATGCGGAGTGTTATCTGGACCGACGTGTTCGTGAACCAACATCAGGTTTCGAGAGAACGAAGTCTTCATCGTGAGGTAGTTTCGCCTATCACTGTCATGTCGAGAAATTACGCAAGTCGTTGGTTTAACAAATCCATCCTCGGAATTTCCTCGTCTCGACACACCAAACCACCCTCTAACCAACCTCTTCTGCCTCAACGGAAACGTCAGACGACGGGAGCGTCCATAATTTCTTCTTTCGGAGTATCCGGGCCATTCATCCCTCGCCTTGTTTCACTCGGAGTGCTTGTCTCGCCCATGTTCGCGATTACGTTGCAGCGAGAGACAATCGAAATCGGAGGGAACGAAGGCATGTTCTCCATAGGTGGACTACCACCTGGGGTCCAAAATGAGAGCCTGACATGGATTCCTGTGCGCAAATATACACTTCAGCAAGGTGGCCTGACCCAGGATGCTCCTCATGAGGTACGTTCTACCTGGGTGTGTTGCACATGCAGCCGTTAATCCATCCGCCCAAGGCATATCCCATCGCCTGGGAGATCCCAGTGGATGATGTTTTTCTTGACGGCGTGAAACTTCCACGATCACAGCTGTCTTCTCCTAATATCTCACTCTCAGCGCTAGTTGACACAGTTCGTCATCCATATTCCAAGACTCGTACCTGATTTCTGTCTCTAACACCTCTTTGTAGGGCAACTCTCTGATTCGCGGTCCACCTGACGTCATTTCGTACATCCAGAATATGCTAGGGGGACCTCACTTCGCTTGTTCATTTCCTCATACATTGGCGTTCCAGATTGGCGGACGCCTGTTCCCTGTCGACCCAAGAGACTTCGTCAACCAGGTGCGCTCAGGAAACGTACAGGTGTGCGCGGCAAATCTTGCACAGACTGACGTGCCAGTTCTTGGTGGGGGTGGATATCTCTACAGCTGGAGTCTAGGGGATCCATTTCTGAAAGGGTAAGTGATAGTCATATATATCTTTGTCTGCGGAGACCCGTGGGGATAGAGCGGACGGAGTCCCTCGCGTAGTTCAAGCGAGTTGTGGAGCTCCGCGTCACCGTAACATCCCGCCAGGAATACGGGACAAGGGCTCCCAGAAGCCGTAGACGTAAACCTAGACACTCGTCTTTTAATTTCCTCTTGTACTTTCTTCCCGCGGACGGCTCATCTCTTCTAGTGTGCTCGCAGCGTTCTATTACGGCTCCTTCGCGGGACCTTCGCAGGACCCTCCACGCATTGGACTCCTATCTACCGTTCCTTCTGATGCTGGTCAACAGTTAGAAGACGCCGTCTCAGCTGCAGCTGTGGAACAGTACGATCTCCCTGGTAAGTGCTCGCTGCTTTCCATTGGTAGGTGATCTTATTATTTTATTGCAGGGACGAAGGTTTTGCCGCCATCCTCTCTTTCTCCTCCACTAAGCACCGGCATCGGGGGGATCCCTCTGGCATCTCTCCCACTTGGCACCGGCATCGGGGAGATCCCTCTGGAATCTCTCCCCGGTTCTGCGCATGGCTTAGGCGGGAACAACCAAGCTGGGCAGGCCAGCGGTGCAAGAGAGGGCATGCAGGTGAGCTTCGCCGCTGTTCTGTGCACTACATTTGTCACTCTAGCGATGTGGACATTTTGGAGAACATTCGCATGAGCGCCGTATCTGATGTGTATGAGTATATTGCGTTTCCGAGTCTTGGGCATTTGTATCATGTACCTTGCATTTTCGATATCTTGTAGCACCTACCCACATACGATTCTCTGTTTTTCATGTCTGGCGCTGGGTCCCCTGTCTTAAAAATTTCGATCATCGATCCCTGGTGTTGGTAGGGAGTTGATGAGTATGCAACGTGAGAAACATACTTGAGGGCAAGAAACGCAGAAGCACACGCACACTGCGAGGATACGCATCAGCAAGAGAATCCTAAAATAGCAATACTTATATGAAATTATCGTTGATCAAGAAATTACGTGACATCTTGGGACCCAACTAGCTCCAGAGGGCATTGTGCGATCAGCGGCATCTGACTCGTTTCCGCGAGTGGTGGAGGGTAGACATCGCGGCGTCAATAGCAGTGTCCGGTCAGGTTTTCTTGACATCTGTTACAGGAGGTATTGACATACATGACAAATTGACAATGATATACATGCGCCCGTGCATTCACTTTCACATCCGAATCATGTGTGGCTATTTCGTGATTCGTGAATCAGAGGTCGAACATCTGCTAAGTGTGGAAGTTCTGGAGAACGCGGAGTGCTGCTGAATCCCGATGAGGATCGTCAATCGACAGGAACGCTGTCAAAGTACTGGTGAGTAAGGATAAAGAGTCTTGTGGACGACTTCATGACGGCTCCTAGAATAACAGTGTGGTGTCGGTTAGGTACTTCCCAACACAAAGATGTGTATAAAGTCCGGCGAAGCACCAACACGTCTGAGTCGGGTTTTCAGAAAGATAGTCATATAATACACGATTCTTATCTATCCAAAAGACCAAAAGGCATGAGTTAGAACACAGGAACAGCAGAGATAATAATCGTAGAAGGTTTATTCAATGCCTCTGACCAACATTAGTTATAGTGGTATAATTATAAGTCAACCAGTGGCATTGCAGAAAATACGATTCCTACTTTCATCCCGCTGAGACACTCAGAATCGTGATTGTAAGGATGACGTTGTCCAAGGCCAGATCGAGCCGTTCCGACGCCACTGCATGGCAAGCGCCAACCAACCAGCATAAATCTGCTTACTGATTCGTGATGTCTCCCTTCATGGGCCTGGAGCAGCTCTAGGACTCAGGTGTCAGTACAGGGCTTTGATGCGTGTGTGACGGCAGTGAGAAACATAGCAAGGGCCAAGAAACGCGGAAGCATACGTATACTAAGAGAATCCCAAGATAACGGAGGTGTACAATACTACAATCTATGAAACATCACCTGAGGCGAAGAATTTGAAACCACTTACGACAGCGCAATGTTCTAGAGGTCTCTTGCGATACCCATTTGCATCGAATGGGCCGCTGAAAATGGTTCTGGGAGTCGATCGGATCTCTCGTCGAGACAAACAGAGAGGGGAGAATTGTCTATATGGAATCTAGCGCCAGCGCAGATGGCGTTGATGTGGATCACGACAACTTGCCCAGCAGTTACGGATCGTTATCATTCGAGCAAGCAGACAAATCAGCACAGCATCAGTGACATGCATTTGTCTCCGTTCGGTACACGCATGCCCGATATGTAAGATATCCTGTCGATGGCAGAAGTGCGCAGACAAGCGTCTACTATCTAGGGATCGTTGTAGGCGTTCTTCATCTAGTGGCGAAGTGGTGAAAGGGCAATTAACGACGAGTTGAGTAGGAGAAAGGCTAGTTACAGAACTCACTGTGGTGTGTGATGGTACCAGACGCATGTCCTTTCGAGCAGTATAACGGTGCACAGAATGAAAGGGATATTGGTATATGACGGGCGTTTATGAACAGAGGCAGTGGTATGGAACGCGCAACCTGAGATGCAGTAGCAGTGTGGTAATACAGCATAAACAAGAGCCGTATATAAACGCCTACATATACATGAGTTGGGTTATGGGCAGAATTCCAATGACACTCCTCACCACACACAAGATCCACAATGTCCCTGAAACTATATTCTAAACGTACGGTCTTCGTCAACTTCAAATGCTACTGACCGTTTATATCTCTGTCTAGGTCAACACAAGATATCAAGGGTGCCTGATGCAGCAAGAGATGCGGATCTCACTTTGAGAGAGCACCCGACGCCGGCGCATACAACGCGAGGTCAACCCACGCCAACTCGGATCATGCACGAGCACGTGGGCTCAGTGGTAGCATCCGCGTTCTTCAAAGATGATCGTCGGGTCGTCACTGGCTCAGTTGATAAAACTGTGCGAATTTGGGACGTGGAGAAAGGAGCATTAGTAGGATGGCCACTCAAGAGACACAAGGACAGTGTGAGATCAGTCGCTGTGTCTGCAGACGACAGGCAAATTGCGAGTTATGGATGACAAAACCATCAACATCTGGGACGTTGAGCGTTGTGTGGTCGCCTGACGGCCAGCAACTTGTCTCTGTATCAGATGACACAACAATGAGGTTCTAGAACTCATCTAACGGAAACCAGATCGGTCAACCGTGCACCGGTCACACTCAATTGGTCTGCTCGCTCGCTCGCCATCTCTTCTGATGGCTCCTTTATTGCCACTGCTTCGGACGACGAGACTGTGCGGTTATGGAGGGCGGAGACACGTCATCAGCAGATAGGACAGCCACTCACACACACCGCAGAGGTTGACTGTGTCGCAATTTCTTCCAATGGAAAGCTACTGGTCAGCGGAGACAAGGATGGGAGGTGCTGCTATGGTCCATCAAGAACACACGTTCCTCAGAATTCGGGCTGGCCTCACTATTCGATTCCCTCGCCACAAGCTTTGCTAGGAAGTGGTTGGGATGGAACCTCTATCCGAAAGACCTTTCCAACACGAAAAAGGTGCGGACGGCATGTGTCATCGTTCTAGCACCTGCGCTGATGCCGCCGATGTATAGGGTATCGCACTCCTGCCCTCCAAGTCGGACGATGCATCTGACCTATTCAGACTACGTAAGCCCGAAGAACTCACTCCCCGACTTGAAGATGATTACAGCTATGCAGATACAACGGCGCCCGCGAAAAATCGCGAAGCCTCTTGCAGTGATGACAGACACACCCTCTCTGTGCACCGCAGTTTGAAACGAAAACGTTATCCAGATGCCCTTAACGGTGCGGAAAAGGCGCGGATGCATTTCCGTCATCGTTCTACCAATTGTGTTGATACCGCTGATGCACAGATCATTGAACTCCATCCTTCATCCCATCGTGGGTACATGCAGCGCTTCACGGTGCAAAACGCTATGATGAAATGATCGAGACCTTCAAAATAGTGCTCTCCAAGTTGGATGATACTTCTGACGCGCAGATACGAAGTAGGCGCCGAATAACTCATGGGTCAAAGTGAAGATGATTAACTCAATCTCCAGAGCTGCGTCAACAATATACCAGCCCATTCGAAGTAGAAGACGCTATTAAACAAGCCATTCACACTTGACTGGAAAATGCCCCATTTCGCCTACTCAACACTTCTACTGGGTGTTTATCTGATCAGGAGGCGCAGATCAACGCCTTCAAGGAAAGCGCAGAGTATACGGAAATCTTGTCACCATCGAGGCGAGCACCCCTGCAAACGGAGCCCATCAAAGAGGCTGTCGCGAAGTATTTCAGTTGAGTCATGTTATCGCATAGATGGGAAGGGAAGGAAACGCGGGTGCACGACATTCAAGACAACGACGTGTACACGTTGTACCCAGTTGGAAACGTCGTGAAGTTGCAGAAGTTTTGTCAAGTCGCCCGTGATGCCGGGCATCGCTGGGCGTGGAGCGATACATGTTGCATTGACCAGAATAACAATGCTGAGGTCTAACGATCGGTTAACTCAATGTTTGTCTGGTATCGCAACTCGGCTCTTACGATAGTTCACCTGTCAGATGTATCGCCTTCGTCGAAGTTTGGTGCACTCGCAGACAGCACTTGGAACACACGAGGATGGACCGTTCAGGAATTCCTTGCTCCTAAAATTGTTCTCTTCTACCAAGGAAATTGGGCTCTCTACCTCAATGACCGCTCTTCCAACCACAAGGAGTCTGACACTATCATGCAGGAGTTACAGCATTCCACAGGCATAGATGTGCAGTCCCTCGTCACTTTCCGTCCGGGGATGACAGGCGCGAGAGAGAAACTCTAGTGGGCGTCGAGCCGTGTCACCACGTTGAAGGAAGATATTGCATACTCATCGTTTGGCATCTTCGGCGTCCATTTGAATGTCATCTATGGCGAGATGAAACAAAACGCGCTCGGACGACTCTTGCAGGAGATTATAGCACATTTGGGGGACATTTCTGCCTTGGCCTGGGTTGGACAATCATCCAACTTCAATAGTTGTATTCGAGCTGAAATTGCCTCATACAAAGTTCCGCCATGTCCGCTGCCATCTCTATCCGAAGACGAAATACAGACATCCGTCTCCACATTGCAAAATACTGTTCCCGTGGAGTCGGCTTCGAACCTGTATGCCCTCCTTGCTTGACAACCTCAGTGCTCCTCGTTTCGCAAATTCCAGACTGCCTCTACCTTGCATTATATTTCCTCTCACAATAGTCAGACGGAGCCCTGTTCAAGACCTGAAGACATGTCTCACATACGAAGTCAAAGCAGACGGGCTTCAAGACATGTTAATCACCACAGAAGATAAGCTGATTCCACTCTCGCGGGTAAAGTCTACTCGGCAGCCATACTCGCTCGTCCGTCCGTGGAATCGTTATGGCCTCGAGCTGCCTGACCTCGCGGAGGGCGTGGACGATTGGTCGGAGCCTGGGTCTCCATTAGACAATTTGCTCAACGGGTCTTCTCGAGACGACGAGCCGGCTGATTCGGAGTCTTATTTGCGAGCGTTGAGGTTGATCGTTCGCCTGGGTCAGCCTTTTGGCGCACTTTTGCTAGCGCAGCAGCGTGGTGGAAAGTATAAGAGAATAGCGTCGGATAACAATATCATTGCACGTGTCAAGAACATGACCTCTGTTCGTGACATGATGGATGTCAGGACGCTAGAGATTTTGTAGATGCATCTCGAAGAACGGGAACTCTGACGCGTCTTCATTCATACCTTGACAGTACATGCGTGGAACATTCTCCCCAGGCATTTGTATTATATCATACGCCGATTCCTTACACCAGGAAATCAAATCACTGCCATGATTGTACATGGGACTGAGTCATCGTTGGGAGCACCAACTGAAAAGGTCCCTACCGCATCAGGGCTAGGTAAACTAATTCTGATGCTCCGACATTACCCCGTCCCTTGGCTCACAATACATCACATTCTTCGTGAGCGAGTTCCTTTCATCTCGCCCGTGAATTTCTTCACATCTCATGGCACCCACCATCACTACGAAGGTGCCACTGCGGCGCTCGAGAGTGTCGTCCTCACGGTAAGGTTAAAGGGAGAGTCAAAATACCAACCATTGCCACCCTCCACTATCATCAGCGACGAAGCCCGAGTAAGTAACATAGATAATATCATATCTTCTCACAACAGTCATTTGACTCGTTCACATTCTGCTTTCCATTAACACCGACAACCATACGCTCCAACTACACACTGGCCAAAATGTAGTCCCACACTCTGTTTATGCAAACCGCAATTACAATTTTAAAATGAGGATCTTAAATGAGGATCTGCCTTTAGAACGAATACATGGGACAGGTCCTATAGCCGACTTACGTTCCGGTCGGTTTCAGGTGCAGCTGCTCCCCTATTATAATTCAACGATAAGGGGGAACTATATGATGCCTTTGAGCTCGACGTCAGCACATTGAAGACTCAGACACTGCTCACGGGTGTGGGAGATTCGTAGATCGCGAAAGTCACGCTCTCGGTGGCGTCCGGGTTCCCGTTATCTGAGAGAACCGAGGTGGTCAATGCAGCACAGATGGCGAAGCATGCAAAAAGTCGCATGATAGATAGCAGTAGTTGGACAGTCTAACTTTAAGTTATGTTAGTCTATCTTGCGACTCTTGTCGCATTTTATATTGGCCATTTCCCTCGACAACGTGGCTGTAGTCAGTTTCAGTTCCATCGAATTTAATTGACGGGATCAATGACGGGTTGCGCTGGATTGCGCTGGCAGAATATAGGCTATACCGTGCTGCATGAATCAACCTAGAGGCCGATCGAGTCGGTATGATGTCAGAAATTTCTGCTGCCGTCTCGTAGAAGCACTCAGATATCCCGAGGATCGTGATCGATATGTGCCTGAAAATGATCGTAAGCATTGCCCAAGGCCAAGGTGATGAGTTAGAGCAAGTCAGTGATCGAGCCGTTAGGACCCCACCACATGGCAAGCACCAATTAACCAGCATATCGTATAGCGGCGTGGTGTGATAAAATAAAATCTGCTTACTGATTAATGATGTCTGCCCTATGGTAGCCTATGGCCCTGGAGCAGCGCTAGGACTCAAGTGTGAGTAATACGATAGATAAGCCGGGAGCAAGCCCCCCGCACCTGAATAGGGCTATGTCCAACATAGGGTCTACGGCCCCAAAGGACAATAAATTTGATTTGATTTTTTTTTTAAAAAAAAAAAAAAAAAAGGGCGAGTACCGGGCTGATCGCACCTTAATGAATATATGCAATAGCGGTGAGCAAGTTGAATCCCCATGGTGCAAGAAACGTGGCAGCACACGCACACCGCAAGCGTACCAATATGGCAAGAGAATTCCAAGATATCGGAGGGTGTGCAGTCTATGAAATCATCACCTGGGACAAAGAATTTGAAACCAGACCCCTGCTTACGAGAACGCATAAAATATGATGAGCAATGAGAACATCCCCGACACCCACTTTAGTGGGAGAGGGTTCATGCGCTGGAAGAGTTTTGGTACAGTTTATTTCCGTGCCTCTACTACTAGTAATCACGGGGATATCGGCTGACCGAGGAACAAGGCCGAGCCGATATGCTCCCCGTTACCCTATGTGTCGTCGTCAGTTATGATATGAATGACAGAATATTTTGGCGGGGGGAGGAACGTACAAGCGTAGCTACCAGATTACACTGCCCATAGATGTCGGGGACTGGCGCGGCCGAGCGCCGTTACGATTTTTTATAGGTCACTTTGGATATCTTGAATGCGTAATTGTACCAAATGTGTTCGCTGATGACGGTTCTGTGAGTTGATAAAGCATTTAGTCGAGCCAAGTAGAGAGGGAAACTGGCTACATAAAATCTGGCGTCAGCACAGATGGCATTAGTGTAGACCATGGAAAGCTTGCTCAGAAGGTATGGATTGTTATCATGCGGGAAAGCAGGCAAACCAGTACACAATCAGTCGCTGCTCGAGAGACGTGCCCAATATGTAACATCCCATCGGTACCAGAAGTGGTAAGACATCAACGCCCAGCGACCTTTTTGATCTCGCAGCGAAGCAGGGTGCATTATAAAGGATTATGAGAAATGAGTTGAGTACAATAAATGTATGGTTGCAGCGGTGACTTGTGGTCGTGCTTTCCAGCGAGTTCACTGTACACAGAATGAAGGGGTATGTAACTTGGATATGATGGGCGTTTGTGAAGAGGGACAGTGATAATAGAAGACACAAGATGAGATCTGCGCCGTAGCCACGTGGTACGGAGCCAACAAGAACCCTGAATAAACACCTATGTATATGAGTTGGGTTATGGGCGACATTACTTACCACACACAAGATCCCCAACTCAACGATATTTTAAACGTATGGTTCTCGTGAACTTCAAATACTACTGACCTGACCGTTTATCTCTCTGTCTAGGTCAACGCGAGATGTCAAAGGTACCTGACGCGGCAAGAAATGCGAATCTCGCTTTGAGTGCGCAGCCGGCGCCGGCGCAGACAACGCAAGGACAACTGACGCCAACACGGATGATGCGAGGGCACACAGAAAATGACGGCATCCGCGTTCTTCAATGATGGTCGACGGGTCGTCACTGGTTCAGCTGATAAGACCCTGCGAATTTGGGACGGGAGAAAGGTGCATTGATAGGAGGGCCATTTGAGGGATACAGTGACTAAGTGCAAACAGTTGCCATATCACCAGACGACAGGCGATTTGCGAGCGGTGGAAGTGATGGCATCATCATCTGGGACGTCGAGAGCAAGCAGATAGTATTGAAGTATAAAGGCGAAGTGACCTCGGTGTGCTTCTCCCGACGGCAAGAAACTCGCAAGCGGTTCGGGTAATTCAGCGGTTATCGTAAGGGATGCAGAGACTGGCGCTGTCCTCAGAACATTCATCTGTCATAGTTGGGGGGTGGAGTGTCGCCTTCAACCCAGATGGCCTAAAATTAGCCGCCGGATTATGGGATCGTACTATCTGGGTTGGCGCACCGATAACGCCGAACTTCTTCTCAATTTCTACGCTCATCAAGATTGGGTTCGAAGCGTGGTGTGTTCACCTGATGGCCTGCAACTTATCTCTGTATCACTCGAAGAAGCAGTCAAGTTTTGGAACTCGTCAAATGGAGACCAGATCGGTCACTCTTGCATCGGTCACACTAACTCGATCAACTCCCTCACCATTTCTCCTGATGCGCTCCTTCATTGCTACTACCTCGTTCGACAACACTGTTCGGCTGTGGTGCACAAAGACACACCAGCACATAGGAAAGCCACTCGATCACACCGCTGTGGTCTGGTGTCTGGCAATTTCTCCCAATGGAGAACTGCTCGTCAGTGGAGATGAAGAAGGGAATGTTCAACTCTGGTCTATCAAGGAGTTACTCGAGCCACGCAAGGCAGATGAAAAGAAAAAGGATGCACAGAGACAGCTACTGCTTCCTCTCAGTGACACGCATGTGTGCTTTCGCCCTCAAGTGTTTTGCCTGTCTGTTCATTCATATTGTTCTCGGCGGCGACACTCAGTCGCTCAGTCACAACACCAACGACGAGCCCACTGGTCATCACGACAGCCCAAGCAATCGTCTCTCGGAATCTCACGAAGCCTCTGACAGCGACAACCGACAATCATCATTTGAGGTGATCAAGGTACTCCCATCGCTGTGTTTGTAGTCGGCCTTTGATGTCATTTTGTCCAGGCTGTTGCACTTTTCAATGCTGGTCGTCATGATGAGGCATTGCGGCGGGTTCAAGAACTCCCCACCGCTTATCAACGCTCAGATACACTTCTGTGCGGCGTTGTCAATATGAGCTTCATGTCAGATCAATCATCATTTTTCTCACGTTCGTTCGAACACACTCGTCAGTTGTATCTACATGTGCAGCTTGCAATAATCGCTTTCGACGACGGGCGGTACAACGAAGCCGCCGATCTACTTAATGATAGTATTCCCTCTATAACAGACTTATCCCTTTGCGGAGCACTTTTTGAACCTAGATTGAAGATATTCACGCTGGTGCGTCACTACGAAGCCACGGAGTACCCTTTCACTGATTGATGATGTATTGGACAGCTCTTCGGCTGGGACTTGGATTCCTTATGGCAAACTGTCAACAAAAGAAGGTGTGAAGCATTCCTGCGTGCCGATTGCGTGATCGAAGCGGTCGAATCCCATCAATACGTGATGGACATGATTGACGAAGATGAGAAGGACAATTACCTCGAATGGTCTACTGGTGAGTGTGTTAGGTCTCGGACACAGAACATTGACGCTCATTCTAGTGTCAATTAGCCTTCAAGCAGGACTGCGCTGCACGCTGTGTCACGAAGGGAGACGCAGCTACTGCCGCAAGCAACTATGGGACGGCTATTGAACTGTATTCGGCAGGGATCGCGCTGGATTCTTCATGCCACTGCCTCTTTGCGCACCGCAGTAAGACGAATTTGGGACGAAACCGATATGTGGAGGCACTTCACGATGCGGAAAAGGTGCAATATCCATCGTTTTTCTGGGTGATTGTGCTGATTGTGCTGATGCATAGGTCATCGAACTAAACCCTTCGTCTTATGTTGGGTACGAACTAAAGTATGCAGCGCTTCATCGGAGTACAACGCGATGATGAAGCAGTCAAGGCCTTCAAAACAATGCTCTCCAAGTTGGATGTTGCTCCATATATACAGATACGAAGTAAGCTCTGCAAAACTCACCGGTCAACTTGAAGATGATGACCTTTTCTACAGCGCTGTGTCAGCACTATGTAAGCCCATCAGAAGCAGAAGACACTATTTGACAAATCATTTACGCTCAATTGGAAAATGCCCCGCTTCGTCTACTCATTCCCAACCCTTTCCCATTACCCGTTTTGTTGATGCTTCCACTTCATTTGGTATCGGTATCCTTGCTGACTCCCGCTGGCTTGCTTGGGAATGATTGGATGGCTAGAAGGCAGATGGTCGAGACATCGGGTGGGCAGAAATGGTAGCGATTGACCTCGGTCTTCGCACCCTTGTCCACTCGGGTCTTCGTGACGCGCATGTGCGGTTCCATTCCGACAACCAGGGTGTTGTTTGAGTCCTCGAAGCTGGTCGTTCCCGTAGGCCAGCCCAAAATTACATTCTGCGCCATCTTTCCTCCTTTGCTGACGACCACGACATCCGTATCTCTGTTGAATGGGTGAAGTCGGCCCATAACCTGGCAGATGGTGTCTCTCGTGGCGTCTTTCCCACTTCCGGCTCTCGTTTCAGCTCCCCTCCTCCCTTGCCCACTTACCTCATACCCTTCGTCCTCTTGGTGTAGTTTGGTAGTTCCCCTGTTTATCATCGTTCTCCCCTCATGACGTGCTATCTTGTCTTCTCACCCAATCCTTCTTACTACTCATCATTCGATATCACGGTGCCTCCACACATACCACCCTCGCTACATCGAGATGCAGCAGAAGAAATAAGTAGCCGAGGACTCCTTTTTGACATCGCTGATGTCACAAATCCCTGTGCCTTGAGCCTCCCGTTCCCAAACTATATTACACATACCCTGCCTCTTCATCCCCTGTTAACGCAGAGTCATACGAGCTGCCAGTGCGACATCCGTCGTCGTCGTCCTCGCATGATTGAACCAAATCCCGTTCGCCTCTGCAGATTCCGCCGTATCTCGGCACCTGGCCGACCACCCTTGTATCCACTTCACGGCCACGATGCTAGCGAAAGTGGTTATTAACCGGAAAAATTTGATACCCTAAGAAGACCAAGTAGATCGCTCGCTGGCACGGGACGAGCCGCGGATGCCATGAGGTTTTTTTGGCTTCTGCTGGTCGTCGATGTATCATAAGAGATGTTACGAAACGGTTGTACTCACCGGCTTTCCAATTTCTCTGACCCATCTACCTCTTACATCTTACATCTTACACTACCAATGCTCTTCTGCGTGTCACATGGATTATCTTCCACGGCTTTTTGGTAGCATTATGTATTTACATGGACTCGTAGTCGGTACTACTGAGATAGTCATATGTTGTCCTTCATTTGTTCGATACCAAGCCAAAGACTTTTGACATATTTGCTAGCGTACCTAAGATGAAGGAACCAGAGAAACCAAGCCCCTGCTTACACATAGACCCGTCAAGAGCGATGTCAATTCTTTGCCCAAGGTAACTTGAGATATCTTAAAGGAGTGTTTGCGTCGAATGCCTTCGCTGATGATGGTCCCGGGAGTCAATCAAGCCTCTCATTGAGACAGCGGGAAGGGGAAAACTGCCGGCACGCACTGATCTGGCACCAGTGCCGCATAGAGTATACCGCCATCATGATGAACCAGCCCAGGCGCTGGTCGCGTTGGTACGACATTGTCGGATTTCTACTGTCGTCTCGTAGATACACTCAAATATCTCGAGGACGGGGATCGATATATGCCTGAACATGATTGTAAGCATTGCTCAAGGCCAGGGTGACGAGTTAGAGAAATCCGTTAGGACACCACCAGTGCGCACGACAAATACCAATCAACCAGTACTAGTATAGCGTATAGCGGCATGGTACGATAAAAAAAATCTGCTCAGTGATTAGTGATGCCTGCCCTACGACCCTGGAGCAGCGCTAGGACTCAAGCATCGGTATGGGGTTGATCACACCTTCATGAGTATGCAAGGGCAATGAGAACCACCTTGGTGCAAGAAACGCAGAGACATACGCATACGGCCAGCATACGCATACGGCAAGAGAATGGAGGGTGTGCCATCTATGAAACATCGCTTGAGACGAAGAATTTGAAACCAGACCCCTGCTTACGACAACGCATAAAACATGAAGAGCAATGCTAGAGGATGTCCCCGACACCCACTTCAGTGGCAGAGGGTTCATGCCCAAGACGTGACTGTATAATTTATTTCTGTGCCTATACTAGTCACGGGGAGCACGTCAGCTGGTCAAGGAACGAGGCTGAGTCGATATGCTCCCCGTCACCCGTGCATCGGCGTCAGTTATGATATGAACGACAGAATATTTTGACCGGGGGAGGAGGAAAAACGTACAGAGCTACCAGATTACACTGCCCGTAGATGTCAGCGACTGGCGCGGCCAAGCGCCGTTACAATTTTCTATAAGCCACTTTGGATATCTCGAATGCATAATGATTGTACCAAATGAGTTCACTGATAACGGTTCTAGGAGTCGATCAAGCATCTCGTAGAGACAAGCAGAGAGGAGTAAACTGTGCACATGAAATCTACCGCACCATGGAAAGCTTGCTGAGAAGGTGCGGATCGTCATCATGCGGATAAGCAGGCAAACCAGTACACAATTAGTCGCTGCTTGAGACACGTGTGCCACATCCCATCGATACTGAAAGTGATAGAACATCAGCGCCTAGCGCTTGTTCTTCACCTGTTTGATCTCGTGGCGAAGCAGGGTGCGTTATCAAGGATTATATACATATACGGTTGCAGAATCGAGTGTGGTGCATGATAGCACCGAGCTTTCGAGCGGGTTTACTGTGCACAGAACGAAGGGATTAGTAACTGGGATATGACGGGCGTTTATGAAAAGAGGCAGTGACGATGGAAGAAGCGAAATGAGATCCACGCTGCAGCTGCGTGGTACAGAGCCAACAAGAACTCTGGATAAACACCTACATGACTTCCCACTCACCACACACAAGATCCCAAACACACCGATATTTTAAACGTATGGTCCTTGTCAACTTCAAATACTACTGAGACTATCTCTCTGTCTAGGTCAACGCGAGATGTCAGAGGTGCCTGATGCAAAAAATGCGGATCTCACTTTGAGTGGGCAGTTGGTGCCGGCACAGACAATGCAAGGAAAACTGGTGCCAACGCGGATAATGCAAGGGTACACAGACAGTGTGAGGGCATCCGCGTTCTTCAAAGATGGTAAACGAGTCGTCACTGGTTCAGTTGATCAAACCCTGCGAATCTGGGACGTGGAGAAAGGAACATCGGTAGGAGGGCCATTCGAGGGTCACATTGGCGGAGTGCAAGCAGTTGCCGTATCACCAGACGACAGGCGAATTGCGAGTGGTGGAGAAGATCACACCATCATTATCTGGGACGTTGAGACAAAGCAGAAAGTACTCAAACCGCTTGTGGGGCATGGGTGGTGGGTGTGGTCGGTGTGCTTCTCCCCCGATGGCAAGAGAATAGCCAGCGGCTCGGGCGATTGTACAGTTATTGTATGGAACGCTGAGACTGGCACTGTCCTCTCAACACTGTACGGTCATGATCTTGGGGTGTATTGTGTTGCATTCAGCCCAGACGGGCTAAATTTAGCCTCCGGATCAATGGACTGTACTATTCGGGTATGGCGCACCGATAATGCCGAACTTCTTCTCAACATCAAAGCTCATCACGATTGGGTTCGAAGTGTTGTGTGGTCGCCTGACAGCAAGCAACTTGTCTCCG
Source organism: Suillus paluster (assembly GCF_016628075.1). Lineage (NCBI taxonomy): Eukaryota > Fungi > Basidiomycota > Agaricomycetes > Boletales > Suillaceae > Suillus > Suillus paluster. The sequence continues at coordinate 52,690 of NW_024537674.1, forward strand.
CTTCATCCGACAAAACAGTCAAGTTTTGGGACTCGTTAAATGGAGACCAGATCGGTCAGCCTTGCACCGGTCACGTTGCCCGCATCCACTCGCTCGCCATCTCCTCTGCTGGTTCCTTCATCGCCACTTCATCGGACGACAAGACTGTGCGGCTGTGGTGCACAAAGACGCACCAGCACATAGGACAGCCACTCGAGCACACCGCCTGGGTTCGGAGTGTCGCAATCTCTGCCAATGGAGAACTGCTTGTCAGCGGAGACGACAAAGGGAAAGGTTCGGCGCTGGTCTATCAAGGACATACTTGAGCAACGCAAGGCGGAGGAAAGAATCCAGGAAGATGAAGCAGTACAGCGACAGCAACTCTTTACTCTTAATGACACGCAGGTGCGCTCTTATCCATTGATTGTCTGCCGGTCTATTCATTCGCATCCTTCTCGGTGGCGACACAGACGCGCAGTGAAAACAACAACGAACTCTGCAACACGAGTAATCATTCTTCGGAAAGTCACCAAGCATCTGGCAGTGACGAAAAAAACTCATTATCTGACGTGAGCGGTTTGTTTTTGATGCGTGTACTTATCACGGAATGTGAGCTTGCTTCATGCAGATCCCCGCTATAAATTTGACAGTCCGCAATGCATGCATGACTGGGGATCTGCATACCGCTGATGACCTGCTAACTCGAGAGATCGACGCAGATGACAACAGCCACGACTCCTATGCCACTCGATCACTTGTGAGAGCGCGAAACTCCGAGTGGGACAAGGCACTTCAAGACGCAGTCAAGGTCCGATGCTCTGCATCTTATCATGCTGCTTACATTGACTCTTCTTGGTGACATAGTCAATCGTCATCCAGCCCTCGTTATGGGGCTACATTTCCAAGGCCATCGCTCTCTGTGGCAACAAGCAGCTCTGTGAAGCAATGGAAGCTTTCGATCTCGCCTTCGTATTTTCAAATCGTGATCCCATTACCGTCGGTATTTTACTATTGATCAAGGTGCTCTCGTCGCTGCTTTCACTATTTGTCTGCTATACTAATACTTCCTTATCATGTTGTCCAGGCTGTTGCACTTTTCAATGGCGGTCGCCACAATGAGGCAATGCGACGAGTTCAAGACCTCAGCACTACTTATCAACGCTCAGATACGCTTCCCTGCGGAGTTGTCAACGTGGGCTTTATGTTAGACCTCACGAGTTGTCTCTCTAACGCACTCGTCAGTCGTATCTACGCGTGCAGTTTGCCATAATTGCTTTCGAGAATGGGCGGTACAGCGAAGCTGCCGATCAACTCAACGATAGTATTCCCGGTATAACCGACCTGTTCTCTCGTAGAACACTTTTTGAACCTAGATTGAAGATATTCACGGCGGCGAGTCATTACAAAGCCACACAGTCTACTTCTACTGATTCACACGATGTTAAACAGCTCTTCGGCTGGAATCTGGATACATTATGGCAAACTGTCAACCAAAGACGGTGCGACGCATTCCTCCGCGCCGATCGAGTGATCGAGGCTGTCGAATCTTATCAATATATGATGCGCACGATTGAAGAGGCCGCGAAGCCTAGCTACATCGAGTGGGCTACCGGTGAGTGTCTTTGGGACCTGGGTCACTTGAACATCAAGACTCATCACGGTATCGATTAGCCTTCAAGCAAGACTGCACTGCACGCTGTGTCACGAAGGGAGATGCAGCTACTGCCGCAAGTAATCATGAGACGGCTATTGAATTGTATTCGGCAGCGATTACGCTGGATTCCTCGTGCCACTCGCTCTTTGCGCACCGTAGTAAGGCGAATTTGGGACGAAACCTATATGTGGAGGCCCTTCAGGATGCGGAAAAGGTGCAATATCCGTCAATTTTCTGGTGATCATGCTGATTGTGCCGATGAATAGGTCGTCGAACTCAACCTCTTCATCTTATGTTGGGTACGAACTAAAGCATGCAGCGCTTCACGGAGCACAACGCGATGATGAAGCAGCCAAGGCCTTCAAAACAATGCTCTCCAAGTTGGATGTTGCTCCATATGCGCAGATACGAAGTAAGCCCTGAAGAACTCATCGATCAACTCGAAGATGATGACATTTCCCTCCAGATCTATGTCAACACTATGTCAGCCCATCAGATGCAGAAGAGACTATTGGACGAATCATTCATGCTCAATTGGAAAATGCCCCGCTTCGTCTACTCATTCCCAACCCTCTCCCATTGTCCGTTTTTGTTGATGCTTCTACTTCATTTGGTATCGGTATCCTCGCTGACTCCCGCTGGCTTGCTTGGGAATGGTTGGATGGCTGGAAGGCAGATGGTCGAGACATCGGGTGGGCAGAAATGGTAGCGATTGACCTCGGTCTTCGCACCCTTGTCCACTCGGGTCTTCGTGATGTGCACGTGCGGTTCCATTCCGACCATCAGGGTGTTGTTGGAGCCCTCAAAACTGGTCGTTCTCGCAGTCCAGCCCAAAACGATATTCTGCGCCGTCTCTCCTCCTTTGCTGTCGACCACGACATCTGGATTTCTGTTGAATGGGTGAAGTCGGCCCATAATCTAGCAGATAGCATCTCTCGTGGCGTCTTTCCCAATTCTGGCTCTCGTTTCAGCTCCCCTCCTCCCTTGCCTGCTTATCTTAGACCTTTTGTCCGCTTGGTGTAGTTTGGTAGTTCCCCTCGCGTGTTTATCATCGTTCAAGTTTGTCGTCTCATGACGTGCCATCTTGTCTTCTGACCCGATCCTTCTTATTCGGTATTCGATATCACCGATCCTTGCTACATTGATATCCAGCAGAAGACATTAGTCAAGCACCCCTTTTCGAATCACTTATGTCGCACTCCCTGTGCCCTGAGCCTCCCGTTCCCAAACTAGATTACTCATACCCTGCCTCTTCATTCCTCGTTAATGTGGCGTCATACGAGCTGCAAGTGCGACTCATCCGTCTCTTCGCATGATCAGACCAAATCCCGCTCGCCTCTGCAGAATCCGCCGTATCTCGGCACCTGGCCAACCACCCTTGTATCCACTTCACGGCCACGATTCTAACGAAGGTCATTATCGACCAGAAAAAATGGGCCAAGTAAGTACTAGATGGATGTGTACATTTAACGCACTTTTTGTGTGGATGAGCCAACCGCGATCTGACTCTGATAAGGACGAAATAATGTTCAGGATGTCGAATATCAATTATGACGCAGGCTCCGCGAATATTCCTCACCACTGATCACTTACCCCTAATTTTAACCCCTCTCAACAACCTCGAACATGACAACTTACCCCCCAGACGTATATCAGCCCGCAGCCCCCGCTCGCCATGATGCTTTTCCGCCGCACTCATCCAATTATGTCGCACCGACGGTATATCACACATCCTGACAGTGAGCGAGTCACTTATGACAGTGCCTCACCAGACATCCGAGTCGGCCCCTCCTGCTGAGGGGTCCACTTCACACCAAAAGCAGATGCAACCCACAAACCCAATGAACCCTTCCGAGACACCACAAAAGGAAGGGGAACACCTTGAGCAGAGCCAAGAGAAAGGGGATCAAACACAGAGCTCTGTGTCGGATTCAGGGCCACCAGGCAATCAAACTCGACCCCGCACCTATTGGCACTATAGCCTGTTTAGTTGCTGGGATGACGCTGAGACCTGTGAGTCCCATTCAATCTTACCACAAAGCGAATCAATCCACAAACTGGGTTCACAGATTGTACGTCATGTTGGTGTCCTTGCATAATGTATGGGAAAAACCGGCAGCGACTTGATCACTTGCAAGACAACGACACGGCGGATCCGGAACATGGTGGTTCGGGCTGTGGTCCTGATTGTGTCATGCATCTATTACTCAATTTTTGCGGTGGTTTTGGCTGGGTACTGCAGGTGAGCTCAGATTTTGGCGTTCTCCACAGGTCCATGTTAAGAAATTTGCTAGGTTGGCCAAAGGGGAACGTTGAGAACGCGTTACCACATTGACGGAAACCTTGTCAACGATTGCCTAACTGCATACTTTTGCACCCCATGTGAACTCACCCAAGAGAGTCGAGAATTGCAAGAGGAGGAAACAGCTATTTCTAACACCAACACCGAGGGGCAGACTCATGACACGTAATACATTTTTCTCTAAGTTCCAATAGCACAGAGAAGTGTGATATGTAGTAAATATGCAGTGCACGAGTAATACACAAGCACATGCGACTCGACCATTTTTCGTTTTTGACCAGTGCGAACCTGGGTGATTTTTCGTCGTTTCCGCAACGAACATATATAGGTAGGTTACGGTTGAGCGGATTACCAATTTTGTTTGTTTGGCAAAAGCCTTTGATCCAAACAACCGTTGTAAAAATCGACTTGATCTGCCGTCGCCATGTCTGTTTTACCGAAAAGTCTGTCGGGTTTCACTCTCATTCCATTCCAATTACATATCAAAGTTCAACACATTTTATCTATGCACGGGCTCATGTCACCTCTAAATCCAAAACATTGAAACCCGGCAACATTTTCCCTGAAGGATGGACTGAACGTGCCTCCATTAACTCTTTCACCAGAGGGGCTCCAGCAGTATATCAGTCCATCCGAAGCAGATAACGCTAGTCTAAGAGCCATTGATGCTCAACTCGAAAACGGCCCCGTTTCGTCTACTCAACATCTCTACTAGACTTCTATGCGATCGAGGGGCACAAATCAACGCCTTCATGAAAAGCATAGAGTACAAGGAGATATTGTCATCGTCGACGATGCGTGCGCCCCTCCAAAGGGAGCCCATCAATGATACAGGTAGCGAAATACTTCGGTTGGGCCATGCTATCACATAGGTGGCAAAGCAACGAGCTGCTGCTGCATGGCATCCAGAACAAGGTCGTGTATGATTTAGATCCAGTCGGAACCACGTTGAAGTTGCAGACATTCAGCAACATTACTTGTGACGCATGGTATCGCTGGGCGTGAAGCAACGCATGCTACATTGACCAGAAAAACAATGTTGAGCTCCAAGCCTCAGTCAACTCCATGTTTATCTGGTATCGCCGCTCAGCACTCACGATTGTTTACCTATCGGATGTTCCGCATTCCTCGACGTCTGGTGTACTCACAAACAGTGTTTGGGACACACGAGGATGGACTGTCCAGGAGTTCCTGGCCCCTGACACTGTTCTCTTCTACCGAGTAGATTGGACTCTATATCTCGATGACCATTCTTCCAACCACAAAATTTCTGTGGCTATCATGCAGGAGTTGAGGGATTCGACAGGTATAGATGCAGCGGGCGCTTGTTGCCTTCCATGGGAGATGAGAGGCGCCCGAGAGAAACTTCAGTGGGCGTCAGATCGTGTCACCACGTTGCCAGAAGACATTGCATATTCGTTGTTTGGCATCTTCAGCACCCACCTACCTCTAATCTACGGCGAGAAGAAGCAGAATGTGCTTGGTCGGCTCTTGCAGGAGATTGTGACTCAGTCAGGCGACATTACAGCCCTGGACTGGGTTGGAAAGTCATCTGAGTTCAATAGCTATCTGCCAGCCGAAATTATCTCGTATAAACCTCCGCCTTGCACCCTTCCATCTCTATCTAAAGATCAGATACAGGCTTCCATCTTGTCGCTGCGAAATGCCGCTGTTATAGAGCTGGCATTTACACTGTATTGCCGGCTTGCCAGTCTGAGCGCTCCTCGTTTCGCGAACCACAGGCTGCAACTTCCTTGCATCGCATTCCCCGTCACAGCGCTCAGACGGGATGGAGGCATGGTCAAGAGTGGGAGACATATTTCACTTATGATGTCAAGGCGGTCGGGCTTGACGACATGCTAATCACTACAGAAGACAAGCTGCGGCCCGCTTTGCGTACATTCTTACTCATCCGTCCGTAGAATCGGCATGATCTTGGGCCGCCAGATGATGCAGACGATGCACAGAGCGTGAATGATTGGTCAGAGCTCGAGTCCCCATCAGACGAGCCACTCAGTGGGTATCCTGGAGGGGATGAGCCGATTGATCTGGAGTCGAGCGAGCAAGCGTTGAGGTTGCTCGTTCACCTTGGACATCCCTTCGGTGCACTTTTGCTAGCGCAGCGGTACGGTTGGGAATACAAGAGGATCGCGTCGGATCACAATATCATCATCGCACGAGTGAAGGACATGACCTCTGTTGGTAACATGAAGATGTAAGGATGCTAGAAATATTGTAGTTGTAGTTGTATGCATTTCGAAGAACGGGGATCTCTGACGCATTGTCATTCGCACCTTGCTAATACCTGCGTGGAACAATCTCCCCAGGCATTTGTATTATATCGTACGCTAATTCAACTTACAGTACATCATTGGAAACACTGCCAAGATTTAAATTGTACATGCGACTGAATCGTCGCTGGGAGCACTAGCTCAGTAGGTGTTTGTCCCACCCGCCCCAGTCACTTATCATGCCAGTCGGGCGCAATGGCACCTTGGTGAGGATGGAGGATGATGTGCCAAGGCTCAAGACACCACCCCCTGCCGCATTCCCCCTCCATTATTATCATCAACGAGGCACGAGTATGTAACACAGATGTATTCACAACAGTCATTCCCCGTTTTTCACACTCTACTCCTTCACATTCTACTTTCCATTACAGATACCCTGCCATCAAACTACACACCAATATGTAGTGCCACATTTTGTTTGTGCGACTATAAAAGAGGATTCGCCTTAGACAGTCTGCGCATCTGTGATGCAATACATAAGAACGAATACATTGAGTGAGCCCTACAGTGCCAGCCAATTTACTACTTTCCAGTCAGTTTCGGTCTTCGTTGATACAGCCGCCCCCCTATTCAATTTATGATAACAATCTGTACGAGGCTCGGCTTCAGCACATCGAATACTCGGACACTTCTCACGACTGAGGGATAGACCACGGAGTCCACAATCGCGGAGGGGTACAATTCTACGTTATCTGAGAGGACTGAAGTGGTAAATGCAGTACAAATGACGAAGTATGGAAAAAGTCGCATGTTAGTTAGACCGTCTAAGAATCTTAGTCTGTCTTGCAACTCTTGTCGCATTTTATATTGAAACAAGGCCATTTCCCTTGACAATACGGCTGTAGTCACTTTGATTTCCTTCAAATTTGAATGACGGGAGAACTGACGGGTTGCGCTAGGTTGCGCTGGCAGAATCGAGTATACCATTGAGAGGATCGTGATGTGCCTGAACATGATTGTAAGCATTGCTCAAGGTCAGGGTAGTGAGCATAAGTGACATTACGAAATTGCCGTACTCACCCCTACCTTCGAGTTCCTCTGACCCATCTACATCTTATATCTCACACTACCAACGCTCTCCGGCGGTTCACACGGATTATCTTCCCCGGCTTCTTGGTAGCATTGTGCATTTACATGGCCTCGTAGTCGGTACTGAGATGGTCATTTATCAGGATCATTCATTGTTTCGATACCAAGCCAAAGACTTTTGATATATACTTACCAGCGTGAATCGTGATACCTGAGATGAAGAAATCAGAGAAACCAGGCCCCTGCCTACGGCAGCGCATGGACCCGTCAAGAGCGATGACAACGTTTGTTAAAGGTGATTTGAGATATGTTGAAGGGTTTGCATCGCTGACAAACTCTGCTGGTAATTAGCCTGTGGGCACAGTGCACTCCAACATCAAACGAGATAACCCATTGCACATGAAGTAGGTAGTTATGCAGATAGATAGTTAATGTGCAAGTAAGCATAGGAGAGATCATGACATATGAGTAATTAAAAAAATATGCTAGCGGCCCGGCGCCTGCATAATAAAGATGCCAGCGTCATAATAAATACTGAAGAGCGAGTACATATTAGTACGAAAACCTATGCGGGGGGTCAAACCAAGGAAGGGAAGGGAACCCGCGTATGGTAAAGAAAGCAAGATGAGAAACCGGCGAGAACGAATCTGAGAAGTGATGAACGTCAACCTCGACCTGGAAATGTTGTAGGCCGGTAACGAAGAACCGCATGAAAGAACAGAATAGACGGTAAGCAAAGAGGGGAACGGGGTATAGAATAATGGTCGACTACTAAGTATGCATAATTGTTACGGTTGCAGCCATGTGTTGGGAGACCGAGGTAGCCCCAGAAGCGGGGGGTGACTGAGCCAATAGGGATGCGATCACAGGAAGTCCCAAGGCGACATCTAGTCTACATTTGAAAAAAGCATCATCCTGCTGCATTTCGAACGAGATAAGAATGAATGCAGTGCAGCCGATTTACTTTCCGGTCAGTTTCATTCTCCATTGATGCAGCTTCTCCCCTATTCAATGATACCGATCTGCATGATGAGCTCCATACTGAAGACTCGTGAGACACTGCTCACGGCTGAGGGAGAAGCCACGGAGCCCACAATAAAGAGGGTCCGATACTACGCCATCGGAAAGAAGTGAGATAGTCAATGAGGCACAAAATCAAACGACGAAGTATGGGAAAGTCGCATGATAGATGGCAATAGTTAGGCTGTCTTGTGACTCTTGTCGCATTTTATATTGAAACAAGCGCCCCCTCGACGCCGCGGCTGTAATCGCTGTTATTTCCTTCACAATTGATAACGGAACAATGTCGGGTTACGCTGGCAGAATATCATAGACCAGCATAGATGTGCGACCATATAAGCTGGACTGGAATGCATGATGCGGCGTGACGGACGAGATTTCAAATCATAGTACTCACTACATAAGCTCTTAGGATCGCTCTTCCTATTAGACTCACAATGCAGCTCTCCCTTGTTTTCACCACACTCGTGTCCTTTGTCGCTCTTGCGGCGGCTTATCCCGCACTAGACACAATTGGGACAAAACGTGCTTGTGAGGACTTGTGCACTGTCACTGGAATCAGCGAGACTGATATGATACGCAGCTTTGGACAAACGCGAAGAAGACCACATCATCAACTACGAAAGTTATGGAGGCCTACGTAATCATTGGGAGTGTGAGTATTTGTGTACTTCCACTCGAATCAGCAAGACTGATATGGCACGCAGTTTTGGATAAGCGCGAAGAGGGACGGCACATCAGCTACGAAGATTGAACTTACGTAGGCTAAGCGGTCGATGTTGAGACGCGTTGTGAGTTATGTACTGCCATTCGAATCAGCGAGACTGATGTGCCACACAGCATTGGACAAACGCGAAGACCTCGAGGGTTAATAGTGTCTCCGGACGAGGCACTGTTTTTTTCAGTTTTCGAGTGTACTATCATCTAAAACGAAGGAGATTCGTTACGGTACTAGTGTTTGGATCTCGTCACATTCTTGTAGTTTGCTGCAGCCGAATGCTTTCAATATTGCCTGTCGTGAAATTCACTTGCCAGTTGTTTGTTTCAGCTTCGAAGCCTGACGTGAGCAGGTCAAATTTGTGAACAAGTATGTCCAGAATGCAACCAGAATGTTAACGTTCACCTTCCACCGTGACATTGAGACCATCTCGGTCAAACAAATATGACGTGACTGGTGCTCCTGTTTTCTTCGGCCAGTCCCTCTGCCTCTACCTACCTGCCGCTGGTCTGTTGAAAGTGTGGAAAGGATTTAAGCGTGACACTGCAATGCAGACCAAGAGCCTGCCTCTAGCGAGGCTGGCAATGATGATCGATGATGAGCACTGTCGATGTCAAATGAGCTTAGTCTAGCTAAGGTAGTTCTCAAGCGCGTTCATCGAACCTCACGTGATGTGACAGGGCCGTGACACTCTCGAGGATAAGCTTAGGATAAGTAACAAACAAGCTAAAATGCAGTATGTATCGGAAATGTGAGAGTGCAACAGGAAAACAAAAAGAATATAATATATTCTACCAACAGAATCTGTGTGCTATAGATTCAAATCTCTTGTAAAGTATCATATGGATACCAGTACAAGTTAGTCTGAGTGTTGTGTATTACGATTTGGGAAGTTTGAATCACTGACACCAAAGGTTACTGGTTAGGTTGCACATGTTATCTGTCAATTAGCTGTTAATTGTTACCCAGGAATTGAATTTACACTTGGTCTCTATTTGATCTGCCTGACAGGGGAAACTAGGTAAAAGTGAAGACGTTAACATCCCAAACTCGTTCCTCATCTTTTCAAAAATCGGAAAGTACTTGCAAGTTTCTATCATACGATACCCTGCGTTTTTGTGTGCTCCCATATTTATTATATGTCTCGTAGTCGAATTATTATGTATGTTTTTCCATTTATCACGCAAAATTCAAATGTAACACTTGATCACGTGAGGTTCGATGAACGCGCTTGAGAACTACCTTACCATTCCGAAATGTATCATAGGGCCTATTTGGGCGCTTACTATGGCTTGTTGAGCTAACTACAAAGTGATGTCTGCGAAATTTCTATCACCGATGCTATCTAGCGTGACTCGCGATAAAATTTCGCAGATCAGGTCAGTGGTATGACTGGCCGACGAAGGACTGATCGGCAGGATTTAGTGAAGGCTAAATGCTAGAGCCAGTGACACGACTTTCTTCAGTTGGGGGTGGGGGTTTTGGCTGTGGTCTGGTTCGGCTTTTGCCGGGCAGTGCAGACAAAGATATCCGCCAGGTCGATGAGTAAATGGGTGCAAAAAGAATCGACCGGGGGATAAGACACAGCCGGAAACCCTCGAGTGTGAAGCAGAGGTATTTGGGAAGTTTTCTGAAACACGACACAACCCGAAACGAGCAAGTGCTTACACCAGAGTTGTGCAGAAAACACCGACCCCCAACTTACGAAGACTTGTGAGTAACGAGCGCGAACGCGAACGGGATACATGCACAAACCATCTGTATCTATGCTCATAAGAGTCCATTGAGGCTTTAATGAGGGAAAAACGCGAATCTTGCAGAGAACTAGCTATGAAGGTAGGCAGAATTGACTCGATATGACGCCAATAGTCTAAGAATGATCTGGACTTCCAACGTCCTTGAGTGGCGACTATGTCGGGGGGAGTGCCTCTAAGTAACAGTTCGGTAGCCCCGCCGATGCGAAAGCAATGTCCAGACAAAGTTTCTAAGCCTTCCGACTTCCAAATGTTGTTGCACCGAGTAATGAACCATGGACGTGTCAACAGAGCCCAGCCTGTCTCTGTCTCGAATGCGAAGAGAGGTGCTGATGGGGGGACGGCTGAGTTGACGGAAATGTGGTGAATGAGTGCATCATAAGGATTAGTAGGGTCGTCGACCTTGGAAACAGTTATGAAATCCCCGTCGCCATGCGTGGTTTTTGTCCAAGGGATGTGAAAAGATGCATAATTGGCACCGCCTGCGGTCGTGCGATACGTGATGGTGACAGAGCGAGAAACGTGATGTGTGGGTTCGAAGGCATTAAGTGATGGGGTTATAAGTTCTCCAAGTCTAGGGAGGGTGAGTCTATGAATGATGAACGTAAATGTGATAGTACCTGCAACAGGACCAAAAAGCGACACTGGCTGTGCAGTAGACAGCTGCGTCAAAGGAATTGGAAAGATCAAGACAGCGAAACAGGGCATGCATGTGGTCTAATGTTACGGGTGGTCGACGAGGTCGTTTCGATGTCTCAGGAACGACTTTAGCCAGCCCTTGTTTAGCCCTTCGGAGGAGAGCATGGCCATGCCACTGTGCCCTGTTCATTTGATGCCAAAAATGCAGCCCTGCTAGCCAATTTTCTGCGGTTGTCTCGGCGACGCGACCCGCCCAAGAGGAAATGAAAGCTGCTATAAGATGTTCTGATGCTGGTAAGCGACGGTCTTCTGGGATGGAAATCGAGTCACAGAATTGATGGAAACGGAGTAGGCCTGCGCCGTAGTTCTCGCGCGTTTTGGGTTTGACGGAGATTAAGACAACGTCAAGTAAACGAGATGCAGTGTTCAGTGGAAGATCATTGAGGAGGGTTGAGTGGAAGGAGTCTGAATGAGGCGCGGACCAGAGATGAACTCTGTCGCGAGCAAGAACATGAGGCCGATACTGGGAAGGTGCAATTTCATTATGTGTTTTTGGTTTACAAGGCTTAGGGATCTTGTGAGCAGCTGTGGGCGGCATTCCAATCTCGGGTTGTCTCTTCAAGGCGTTCCGAAGCTGGACCATAGCTGACACCAAGTCAGCACTTGCTGACGGTGATGCAGGTGCATCAGACATAAGTCACAATGTATGGTACCAGCTCTGCGGGCAGCTGGAGGAAGGGTAGACGAGAGCTAGCTGGGCCTGTCTCGCCACGAGAGACAGGGTCCGCCTTGTTGGCTAGCGACTCGGTGTATAAAAGGTGATGTAACATGTTGGAATCCATAGCGATGGCCTGCACACGCCTGATGCATAAGTTCACCTGAAAGTTTCGGCTGCGGCCATGCTTGAAGGCGCCTATGACACCTTGATTGTCAGAGTATATCAGCACTGAACGGTCTTTCCAGCCCGCTGACTGCAATGTTAAGATGGCCAGCTCGATGGCGATTGCCTCGAGCCAGCCTATGTCCCTGCCTTCCCCTTTCCAACCACTGACAGTGCGCCAAGTGTTCCATTGACTGCCTAGAACAAGTCCGATGCCCCAGTCGGTCAATGCGTCGACCCAGAGGTCGATGTCCTGTGGAGGACCTCTTGGTATGAGTAAACGCGCAGGTGGTGCGGTGTTAAGCACATCACGCCACCATTTGAGGTCGCTGATGACAGATGGGGGTGGCTTTCTCCATGCGAAGCGGGCCTCGTGTGGGAACATGGATGTAAAACGGGAGAGGTTTGATAAGAATGCTCGACCGTGGGGAATAACGAATGCGACGTGGGATAGTGTGCCGTGGATGCTGAGTGCATCCTTGTGAGACATGAAGGGTGACTTGGATAAGGATAGCAAGATGGCTTCAAGCTTGGCTAAGTACTTGAGACGCTTCGCCTCAGGAAGCAAGACTGAATGGTGCACTAAGTCCCACAGAAAACCCAGGTACGTGAAGACGGTATTGAAGTCAGTGCACTTTTCGGGGTGCCATGGGATGCCTAACGGGCGAGTCGCCGAAAAGATGCTGAGCAAGTTGAACAAGTACTCGTATGATGAGAAGGACCCGTCGGGGCCCAATACGCCTCCTGCAACCAGGAAACGGAACATTGCATGGTCGTCGACCCATTTCTTGATGGGTGATATGTTCATTGCGTGCAGGATGTCGATGGTGGCATCCGCTACGTGACCTTGAACACCGCCGGCGGTGGTAAGACCGAAGGGAAAGTTGTGATCAATCCAGAACAAACCGTCAAATCCCACCACAAGGAATCTTTTGTGGGGAGGCCATACAGGCACTGTACGGTATGCAGCTTCAATATCGAGTGTAGCTGGTTGTGTGCCCAAAGGTGCAGTAGCCACCTAGCCAGTTGATCAGCAAGGATCATGGAGAATAAGGTTATGTGCATGACAGCACAGGCTGACGCAACAATGCACACAAATGAGGCACTCTGCGGTGCCTCGTGCATGAAAGAGCTCGGTCGGACGCAATCGAGCGCCAACGTTGCAAAGAAGAGGTGGGCGACACCGCACAAAGAAGAGCTCGGCTAGGTGCATATATGCACCTAGCTCTGCAACGAACAAAGCGGACGACACCGCACGAAAGAGTAGCAGTCCGGTGCGTATATGCACCTGGTCTGTACAAACGAGAAGAAGCAGTACTTACAATTTCAGCCACCTGTGAAGCTGTGCCCCACTCGGTGGGGAAGTCGTCCGCGTCGAGATGCTCGTTGACCGAGTACCCATCCTCCTTGTTTTGATATGATAAGTCGCGAATGATGCGGAATCGTCCTGGGGACCCAGCCTTCTCAACAAGGCCAAGTGGGCAAGAAACAAAGAACCCTCCCAGTTCTGCCTCAACCTGGGCGGCAGAGAGGGGTCCAGACATACAATTAAGGGATACTTCTTCTGCGAGGTAGGATCTGATAACTTCAGGATTGTCAAGTGCTGATTTGTGATTGGGAGGAGTGTACGAGCGAGTTAAAACGGGCATGTTGCCAATGGGGAAGCCGTGTCTGATGTTGTAAGCGAGTTCGGGATAGCGAGAGGTGAGATTAAACTTGTGCAAGAGACATTTGAAGGTGTTGGCGTTGTACGGAGTGACGACGCGATTGAGGATACTATCAACATGATCTGGCAGAGGCTGCGTGGGCCTTGCTTCCACAGACTGAACAGACGTGAATGATGTCGGCTCCGTGTTTGCCCGGGATGCATCTTCCGATGTTGTGAGAGATACAGACGACGGCCGAAGAGGACTTGAGGACAATTTTGTCCTGCCAGACACAGACAACAGGGGTGTTCTTGGCGGAGTGAGTGAACATACAGTCACTGGCCTTGTGACCATTCCGACCGCAGAGGAGGCAAAGGGGTCCGTCGGATGAGGCCCCTTTGCCTTTCCGAAAGGACTTCCCATCCGAGCCCGTGTTAGCGCTGTCCTGCTTCTGTTTGGGGGGGTACGGGTTGTAGCGATTGCTACTATTGGAATTTTCGAGGTGTGCAACCAGCGTGGCCATCCATGCTGCTTCGCGGTTGGCATTGGCTGAGGCTTCGTCGGACTTACGCTTGGAGACTAGCATCTGAATCTCGTTCCAGCGGTGCTCGTAAGCTGCTTCGGTGAAGAAAGACTTGGTATTGAAGAAGATCCTTCTCGTCTCGATGTCGAAGGCTAAAATGGCCTCGAAGTTGTCTTCGAAGTGCTTGCGAGCTAGGCAGAAGCGACAGTGTCGCTTGAAGCGTTCAATGATTAGAGGGCTCGCAACATGAGCAAGGAGGTTGATGAAATTCTCAGATGCCTCCCCAAACTGAGCTGCTGAAAGGGAGGTTTCCAGCGGGAAAGTGGAAGGGTCCATGACAGACTTCTTGGGGTCGTCTGACACGATGCCTTTCTTCATTCTGAAGGACGAGGGGTCCGTGTGGATCCGTTCGATCGCTTCCGCAGTCAGAAGCGTGAGAGGTACATGCATCCTCGCGAGCGCGAGATTGATCACTACCCGAGGTATCTCGTAAACGTCGTCGATTGACGAAACCATAACCACGTCATCGTCCATATATGCGAGTTGGGTTGAAGATGACGCGCTGCTAGTGCTCGTAGTAGGGGGATCCGGGATAGTAGTTCCCGTAGATCCCTGTTGTTTACCAATCATGATCGCGTTGAAGGCATCGCGTGAGTGGGGTGTGAGTGCGTTGACCACACTGAAAGCATTGATCAACGGCCTATTTGTGTCAATGGGTCTAGGATCTGGTAGAGCACGCTCTTCGCTATTGGGAAGATCTAACATCGGCTCGTCATCAGAGACATAGCCCGACGTCGTCACTCGATGATCTGCTCGATCGCTGTTTCGATCGGATCTCGCGTTGTTTTCGCGTTGCAATACATCGCGCGTCGAAGATACTGCGCGATGCCTGTTCCTGACGACTCCATCAGCGAGTCTATCTGTGTCAGCCCGATGTTGGTCTGGGCCATTAGGGTTAAGGGCAGAAGTGTCTTTTCCCCCTACTCCTGTTGGTAATCCAGAGTTAGACGCGTTGTTAGTCATTGCAGAATAGAAACGTGTTGTTTGGTGATAAGAACGCGGATGACTCTCTACTAAGAATTCTAGGTGAGCGAACGCGAGATGAAAGCGAGATGAAAGACGCGTCTAACAAAGCGCGTCTTAGTTACGCGTTCGCTCGTTTAGTAAGCACTTGTTTGAGCTAAACGTTCTCAGGCTCACGTAGAGCTCAAACGGCACACCAGCCTGTCCAGTCGAACTCGCGGAAATTGTGATTTGCAAGGCGTATGTAATTTAGCTGCAGCAATTTTGTCATCTTACATTGAGAACATGTACCATTTCCCCCAAGTTCTGGCAACATGTCAAAAGCTGTGCGTGTTAAAAACTCTTTTTTACACTAGGCAGAAAAGTATCCGATGAGACATGTCTCTCCGAGATCGTGCATGTCAGGATACCGTAGCATCGATCCGATCCGATCACACTTGGCAAAGCGAAGACGACCGGATCATTGAAACAGCCAATCAACGTCGAACAAGACAAAAATCCACTGCACATTAAATAAGTAGTCATGTAGATAGTTAGTTAGTGTGCAAGTACGTGTAGCAGATGGACAGAAGAGCAAGATTAAAAAAATGCGTAATAAATAGTACAGACTCCCGGCTGTTAAGTAGAGGACGTACGAAAGCCTGTGTGGTGGGGGGGGGGGCAGGTCATAAACCATAAACCAAAACCAAGGAAGTAGGGCGCAGGGGAAAAAAACAAGGAAGGACGGAAAGGGAACCTGCGTGTAGTAAGGAAAGCAAGATGAAAACCGGCGAACGAACATGAGCCTCGACCTGGGATATGTTGTAGGCCGGTAAAAGGAGAACCATATGAAGAAGAAAAGAAAAAGTCGCAAGGCAAAGTGGGGAACGAGAAGACTGGGTATAGAACAATAGTCGACTACTATGTATAATTTTTACGATTGCGTTATGTGTAGGGAGACCGAGGTCGCCCTAGACGCAGGGGGGGAGTGGGAAACGACGCTAGATCACTGACATTCTAAAAATGACAACCAGTCAACGTTCGGAAAACCATCGTCCTTTCGAACTGCTGCATTTTGAGCGAGCGCAGATCTTCATCGTTCGGCGACGACGACGGGGACAACTTCAGCAGCAAGCGCAGGATAGTTTATCTGCACTTGTGCTTGCAAAGCCTGCTGGCGCAAGTATTGCTGCTGCGCAGACGAGTAAAGCATCTGCTGCTGATACTGTTGAACATACGTCGGTGTCGAGTATCCGCTCACCGGCGTCGAGTATCCACTCGTCACTGGTGTCGAATGCCGTGAACTAGCATTGCTGCTCCGTCCAATGGCGTGCTGTAGAGATTCGTGCTGCCCACTTGCCAAGAGAGCCAAACCAACCGCACCATGGTCACCCGAGTGCTGGTAGTGATACCGTAAACCGTTCATGTTCTTGTATCGGCGCTGGCAATCACCGACACCACAAGCAAAAGGCCGGAGCCTGCGTTCTGCCTCCCGCTCGACTTCGCGCATCTCACCCTCTGTGATGCCCTTATCTTCCTGCCCAGCAGCCTCACGAGCGGACCGCTTGCTAGCTAGCAGTGCTTGTACATGCTCGAGGTCCTTGGGTGGTGCAAAGTTACAGCTGCCGTGCGTCATGTGATATTTGAGCCCATTAGCTTGCTTATAGCTCTTATTGCAATTCGGCTTAGGGCAGCGGAAGGGTTTTGATGATAATAATGATGACGCAGGGCGAGAGAGTGTGGTGCTATGCTGATTGGGTTGCTGTGATGTGAAAGTTTTCGAAGAAGTAGGGGAATCCGAGGACGCCGACGAATGAGGCACGGGAGCGGGGGACGCGGGGTGACGCGAGATTGCTGGAGATGGAACGCGAGAAGCTGAAGGGGTGTTGGCAGGGGTATTGCTCGTGGAGAATACTACGGCTGGAGGAAGACAGCCGTAGGGACTACCTGGTTCACTGACAGGTGCGTGAACATCATCGCTCGCAGGTGGGGAAGGAACAGTGCCAGGCATTAACGATGAGTAGTCGGAGTAGCCCGCGTAACCGTTAAATGCATCGGGGGCGTCTGCCGCATTTGAGAGACCATTCCGGGATGGTAGGAATGCAGAGCCAGGAAGGGTGCGGGAAGGGTGCACGGTTGTCGTATCAAATGCCGACGTGGGAATATGGGGAGAGACAGGCTTCGAATGACCAAAGTGGTTGAACGAATGAGTAGGGTGTGACGACAATGGGGTTGTGAGAGGCGTGTCAGGGGGCGATGATGCATTTGAGAAAGGTGTGCTACCCTGATCAAGGTCGAGCTCCATGTCATCAGGATCGAAGCCACCTTGATTGTAAGATGAAGGATTCTGATGAAGCTCGGAGAAGTAGGAAGCAGTTGCATTGCGAATAGACTGGGGCGGAGGAACGACTGGGAACTGAGGGTGACCAAACGGGTCAAGCACGACAACATGAACTTCCTCAAAATGCTGTAGCAGAGCATGTAGGTCATCTAATTGTAGACCACAACATGTGTAATTGCGACACTGGGAGAGTGGAACCATGAGAGGTTGACACGAATTACGGATGCCACGACTCACCAATTCGCCTTCCTTGTCGAACGCACTAAGAGCGTTGATAATTGAACCACGGTCGCTTTCGATAGAAGATGACAGCTTGGCACACTTGAATTCGTTAGGACTAGATAAATGATATCAGCACCTGGACACGTATGGTAAAGTATGAACTGACTCTAATGGACCGAGGAGTTCACCAGGGGAACAACCAGGGTAGAAACGACTGCCAAATGAGCCAGCATGCCATGATATTGGGGAACCTAGCAAGTAAGACCTGGCATTGTTAGTACTAGTGGATGAACCAGATGCCATATGGAAATCAAGCTGATTAGGAGACTGGAACGCGATAGGTTGGGATGTAGTGCCCATTGTGGTAGTAAGATATTAGAATATGTATTCGTCTGCCTATATTGAATTAGAGAAGAGGAACTTGAATTCGTGATGGTAGACTTGGTGGTTGTTCGTTGTTGTGGAGGAAGAGAGGATACTATCGGTCGCCTATTTAGCTGCAATCCGTTACTGCACGATTCGTTGATCGCATTTCGGCATAAATACACTGCCACCCGGCCCATTTACGACTACCACCGCCGACACCCTGCCCTGCCTCACATCACTCCCCGCTCCTTTCGCTTACCCCACCCCCGCGAATCCGATGCAATGCTTCAAGCAGGGCAACCGTAACGCATGCATGCTACTCGCAAAGCATGCAACCAAAAAAATATTGCTACGAGCTATCGTTATCACTTTGAACTTATTATCCAGTATCTCCATTGTATGGATACGGCAGTCCTAGAAACCTTGACGTACCGAGGGAAGAAACAGCAAAGAGTACATCGACGGAGCATGTGAGCACTCAACAATCACCGGGATCATGATCTATGGAATGGTGATCAATAGATTAAGTAGATAGAGCTTATCAGGCTTTGTTGCAGCAATGATTCGTCAACATATGAAGTGTGCTCCCTAAGCAGACCGTCTGCCTCTCACCCGAGAGGCGCAACAAGAACAGGAGCGAAAAGGAAACGACGGAGCCTGCTGTCGACTGAGAAGACGGGGCCGAGGCATGAGAGCTACGGCTGACGCCCAGTATTCATGACCCTTGAGTGGTATGTCAACCTGGTGTGTTCTCTTTCGGGTTGGGAAATGATCGTCTATGTGATTGGCGGACATGATCTTTTTCTGTGTCTAGCAGCAGTAGGGATACTTACACGCGCTATGGCAACGTGTTTTATCCAGAGGTTGCACTAGCGCTGTAGACACATAGTTTTTCTTGCTCGCAGCCCCAGTCCACGGTTAGCTGGTGTGCCTTCAATTCGAAATTGCCAATTCCGACAAGTTACGATCCTGAGGCTCTGCTGCACCCACTGAACTTAAAATCTTTCTATACTTGTCGTTCGGTCAATAATCATCATTGAAGCCGCTAAATGTAACCTAACTAACCTCGCATTCATGATATCTAACACGATAATTCAAACGATGCGCTATTAAGCACACGCACACGGCAAGCAGAGACGTATACGGCAATTGTACGGCAAGCAGAATAAATGAGGCATAAAAACTATGAAGGCATCACCTGAGAAGAAGTCAGACCCTGTTTACACATAAAGAACGACAACAACCTCTTCTATAGGACATTTGAGATATCTTGAAGGGGCCCCATCTGCATCGAATGCCTTAAGGGCTATAGGAGTCGATCGGGGGGAACCGGTCAACACGGAATCCGGAACTAGCATAGATGAGGACTATAAGAAGCGTGCCCAGGAAATATACGGACCAGTCGCATGCAGACAGGTAAGTAGGTAAACCAGTACACACCGGTAACATGCATTACCTTGCATTACGCTCAAGAGACACATGCCCGATACGTAATATCCCATCGATATCAGAAGTGATACGACGTTAGCGCCTAGTGATCGTTCTCAACCTTCGACGAAGCAGGGTGCGTGACAAAGAATGATGGAATGAAGTCCACACGGTAGCAGCGTGGTACGGACGAAAAGAATCCTATAAAAATATATAAGCGCCTACTAGGTGGCCCGTTATCATGATGGGCAGAAATTCAACGTCACTCGCTCCACACAAGATTCACTAACGAAACGATATCCCAAACGTACGTTCATCGTCAACTTCTAATGCTACTGACCGTTTATCTCTCTGACTAGGTCAATACAACATGTCAGGGGTGCCTGACGCAGCAAGAGATGAGTATCTCATTTTGAGAGGGCACAGTCTAGTGCGCTTGCGAACAGCGCTTGGAATACGCGAGGATGGACTGTTCAGGAATTCCTCGCTCCTAGAGTTGTTCTCTTCTACCATGTAAATTGGACCCTCTACCTCAATGTCCGCTCTCCCAACCACAAGGAGTCTCCCGCTATCATGCAGGAGTTAGAGGATTCAACAGGCATAGATGCGCGGTGCCTCGTCATTTTCCGTCCGGGGATAACAGGTGCGAGAGAGAAACTCCAATGGGCGTCGAGCCGTGTCACCACGTTGCAAGAAGACATTGCATACTCATTGTTTGGCGTTTCGGCATCCATTTACCTGTCATCTATGGCGAGACAAAACAAAACGCGCTCGGGCGATATCACTGCCCTGGACTGGATCGGAAAACCATCTGAGTTCAATAGCTGTCTCCCGGCTGACATTATTACCCGAAGGTGACGTGCAGATGTATGTCTCTAGGCTGCGAATTTCTGTGGCTGTGGAGTCAGCTTCGAAATTGTATGCCCTCCTTGATAGCCTCAGTGCTCCGCGTTTCACGAACCCCAGACTGCAAGTCAAGGACATGACTGCTGTTCGTGACATGATGGATGTCAGGACGCTAGAGATACTGTAGTTGCATGCATTCTGAAGAACAGAGATCTCTGACACGTTTTCATTCATACCACTTCACAATCCCCCAGGCCTAGGCATTTCGTATGTTGACTTACGACAGGAAATCAGACAACTACGATGATTGTACGAACGAATCATTGAGAGCACCAGCTGAGAAGGCGTCGTTTGTCCCTACCGCCCTTGTCACTTGCAATCGTTATAGCTTCCACTTAGCTTCCATCCGCAATACGTCATCCATGCAGGACTCGTGTATTCAAACCGACGACACAACCTTGAGCCTCAGTCTTATCCCTTAAACTCTGAGGCAACGGACTGGGAAATACAAATGAAAGCCGACATTAAGTATACATATCGGCGGGGTATGCGGTCTTATAAGTAGTCTTCTTGAAATATCAGCACGTCATTCCTTGGCCACAATGTGCGTACAACTACAACTGGATGCTACACGCGAAGTCGTCAGATGAACACTTCAATTAACAGGGTAGGAGGACGCACGAAATTGGTCATACGCCGATATGCATGAACACAATGCGCTGGTCCAGGGGTACGTCTTTATCAGAAGCCAACGACTGAACTGCCTTGTGCAGCGCTCGGGCAGCTCTTTTGGAATTCATCTTGCCATCCCCGCACAAATTCTTGTAGAATGCTTTGACCAAGCGTTCCACGGTACAATCATCAACATTCCAAAATGTACCAATGACACTCCTCACCCCAGAAAATTGTAGGCCAGCCGCCAAGTGAATGACTTCGTCAGGAGTTTCGGCGTCGCCGACTGCAGTCTCGCAAGCCGAAAGAAATGCAAATTCATGCCGAGACAGATCCATATGGCTGATATCTAGAAGTTGAAGTGGTTGGTCGCGCATGAGAAATGCCGACTTGAAGGGTTCCACAAAGTTTTGTGTCCCGTGACAGGCCAAATGAATCCAATGGTTATTACGCAATGTGTGTAGGACGGTCGATTTTGTTGATTCAACACTTGTGACTTTGGTGAAGGAAACGGTTGGGGAAGGGGGTAAGAGACTCTGCACCAAGTCCAGTTCAGCCTCGACAAATTCCAAAGGAAATGAATGTGTTGGTGGGTGGTTCTGACCAATGGCCGCGAAGGACACAGTCAGGGACCTGTCATGCCTTCTGCGAGCCTTGATCAGCGCGGTAAGCGATGGGGTGTAGGAGGAAATGTATAGCCGCGAAAGGGACTTGCCACCGGACCTATATTCACCAGCGGCGTGCAAAGGCAGGAAGTTGAAGAATGAGGTTGGGCACCACCATATTCGCGACGTTGGCTCTCCAATGCTGTCTAGCTTTTCAACCACAGGGTGCACCACCTTGACCCACAGCTCCCTCAAAGCCTGTATCAGCTTTGCTTGTTTCTCCTTAGGGCTGGCATCGTTTTTCACCGTCCGTTGCAGCGCGTTTGCTAATCGCACAAGGTTTTCTACATTGATAGCGAGTTCCACACTGACCGGAGGTTCCTGGTATGAGACAATGATCGCATCGCAAGATGACTTACTTGCAAGGAGAATAATGATGGGTCCATCACGAGCAGCATCTTGGAGATTTGAGAATGAGGGGGGGAGCAGGAAGCGAGAGAAGCCGTCGACCTTCTGGATCTCTTCTACACTTGTATTCCAGTCCTTCACTAGACGTCTGTATTGCGTAGCTTCTGCTTCTACGTCAACGCTTGGCGTCCCTTCTGAATCATTCGCAGGAGGTTTGTCGAGGAGGGAGCTGAGGTCTCGGAATCTCTTCACCAAAGCCTCTGCATGATCGCCGCATTCCTGAAGGCCATCAAGAGGCGTGCGGAATCGTGCCATCTGGGTCCAGATGAGAGTCCTGCCTTGTTCTAGCAACTCTACAGCGCGGCGCACGTTGCCGCGATGAAGAGCACATGATGCAGCATCAACTACAAGTGTGCGCGGGAAGAGCTTCATGGTATCATGGCGAGATGACACTGAAGCTGTCGCAGACATGTAAGTGTCCAGAAGTTCTATGGAAGTTGCATAAGCCTCCAGTATAGTGTCATGCGCATGGTGATCAGCATGTTCAACCCAGCTGAGACTTGCTTGTAGGCGAAATAGCAAACCACCAGAGACAGCATTTGCTGCTGCCTTGAGATGATGCATGACGGCATTCAGACTGTCAGTATCTTCGCCAATGACATCAAGTCCTGATTGATGGAACAGCAGATAGGCGTTAGCTAGTGACCAATAGAACCTTGATTGACGAGGATCGTGTTGCATCAATGGAGTCAATGCACAGCGGAGATTGTCTAGTGACTCGTTGAGGTCTTGGGCATTGCGTCGGTGCTTGAAGCGGGTGGAGAGAAAGTTCCCAAGGTTGTTTAATGACGTGGACCGACCTGGGTGATCGACCGGACGCAAATCCAGCACTTCCCTCTGAAGCACAATAGCCTCATCTAAGTCTTGGTCATTGCCTTGGTGCTCAAAGCGGGTGGAGAGTCGAATCGCGAGGTTACCTAATGACCTGGAACGACCTGGATGACCAACTGGGCGCAACACCAGAGCTTCTCTCTGAAGTAAAATAGCCTCATCCAAGTCTTGGACATTGCCTTGGTGCTCGAGGCGGGAGAGAAGATTCGCAAGGTTATTTAATGACGAGGACCGATCTGCGTGACCGACGGGGTTCAAAACCAGTGCTTCCCTCTGAAGCAAAATAGCCTCATGCAAGTCTTGGTCATTGCCTCGGTGCCCGTAGCGGGTGCAGAGTCGACTTGCAAGGTTGTTTAATGACCCGGACCGACCTGAGTGACCGACAGGGCAGAGTGCCAGCGCTTCCCTCTGAAGTAAAATAACCTCATCCAAGTCTTGGTCATTGCCTCGGTGCTCGAAGCGGATGGAGAGCACAGTACCGAGGTTATTTAATGACGAGTACCGATCTGGGTGACCGACGGGGTGCAAAGCCAATACTTCGCTATGAAGCATGATAGCATCATCCAAGTCTTGGTCATTAGCTCGGCGCTCGAAGCGGGTGCAGAGTCGATTCGCAAGGCTATTTGATGATATGGAGCGAGCTGGGTGACCAACGGGGCGCAAAGCCAGGGCTTTCTTATGAAACAAAATAGCCTCATCTAAGTCTTGGTCCTTGCCTCGGTGCTTGAAGCGGGCAGAGAGCACATTACCGAGGTGATCTAATGACGAGGAGTGATATGGGTGACCGACGGGGAGCAAAGCCAATGCTTCGCTGTGAAGTACAATAGCCTCATCCAAGTCTCGGTCATTGCCTCGGTGCTTGAAGCGGGTGGAGAGCACATTACCCAGGTTATCTAATGACGAGGACCGATATGGGTGACCAACGGGGCGCAAAGCCAGCGCTTCACTGTGAAGCACGATAGCCTCATCCAAATCTTGGTCATTGCCCCTGTGCTTGAAGCGGGTGGAGAGAATGTTCCCAAGGTTGTTTAATGACCCAGACCGATCTGGGCGACCGACGGGGCGCAAAGCCAATGCTTCCTTTTGAAGCACAATAGCCTCATCCAAGTCTTGGTCATTCCCTCGGTGCTGGAAGCGGATGGCGAGCACAATGCCGAGGTTATCTAATGACGAGGTCCGAGCTGGGTGGCCGACCCGGCGCAAAGCCAGCGCTTCCCTCTGAAGCACGATAGCCTCATCCAAGTCTTGGTAATTGCCTCGGTGCTCGAAGCGGGTAGAGAGTACAGTAGCAAGAGCATCTAATGATGAGGACCGATGTGAGTGACCGACGGGGTGCAAAGCCAGTGTTTCGCGGCGAAGAACGATAGCCTCGTCCAAGTCTTGGACATTGCCTTGGCACTCGAAGCGGGTGGAAAGTTGATTTGTGAGGTTATCTAATGACCCGAACCGATCTGGGTGACCTGCAGGGCACAAAGCCAGCGCTTCACGGTGAAGCGCGATAGCCTCGTCCATGTCTTGGACATTGCCTCGGCGCTTGAAGCGGGTGACGAGGTTGTTTGCAAGGTTATTTGATGGCCCGGACCGATCCGGGTGACCGACAGGGCGCAAAGCCAGTGCTTCTCTCTGAAGCACGATAGCCTCATCCACGTCTTTGTCATTGCCTCGGTGCTCGTAACGGGTCCAGAGCACGGTAGCAAGGATATTCAATGACGAGGACCGATCTGGGTGACCGGTGAGGTGCAAAGCCAGCGCTTCCCTCTGAAGCATGATAGCCTCATCTAAATCTTGCTCATTGCCTCGGTGCTCAACAAAGCGGGCGGAGAGAAGAAGTACAAGGTTAACTAATAACGAACACCGATCTGGGTGACCTGCAGGGCACAAAGCCAGCGCTTCGCGGTGAAGCACGATAGCCTCGTCCAAGTCTTGGACATTGCCTCGGCGCTTGAAGCGGGTGACGAGTTGATTTGCAAGGTTATGTAATGACCCAGACCGATCCGGGAGACCTGCAGGGCGCAAAGCCAGCGCTTCTCTCTGAAGCACGATAGCCTCATCCAAGTCTCGGACATTGCCTCGGCGCTCGAAGCGGGTAACGAGTTTAATTGCAAGGTAATTTAATGACCAGGACCGATCTGGGAGACCAACAGGGCGCAAAGCCAGTGCTTCTCTCTGAAGCACGATAGCCTCATCCATGTCTTGGACATTGCCTCGGTGCTCGAAGCGGGTCCAGAGCATGATAGCAAGGATATTCAATGACGTGTACCGATCTGGGTGACCGGCAAAACACAAAGCTAACGCTTCACGAAGAAGCACGATAGCCTTATCCAGGTCTTGCCCATTGCCTCGGTGCTCGAAGCAATCAGAGAGACGGAGTCCAAGGTTGACTAATAACGAAACACGATTTGGGTGACCGACAGGGCGCAAAGCCAGCGCTTCGCTTTGAAGCGCGATGGCCTTGTCGAGGTCGTGGCTATTGCCTTGGCGCTGGAAGCGGATCGACAGCATAGAACCCAGGTTACACAGCAATAGCCCTCGTTGATCAGGCGTCCCGCTGTAGTATCCTAGCGCATCGTAATGAAGGGATATAACTTGATCTACGGCATGGGGATCATCTCTCTCCAAACACCGCTGTGCTCGATGGGCAAGTTCATCCAGCGATAACCGAAACATGGATACAACAGGCCGCTCCTGCCCAGCGCGAACAGCTTGGAAAAGTGTCAATACGTGCTGAAGAGAGATACCAAAGCACATACCAGTAATAGCGACGCGTTGTATTCCGTTGAGGTTTGGCTCTCCCTGGTCCTGGGGGTATTCCTGTTGGCTTGACTCCTCGCCTGAGGGTGGAAGGGTATCATTGAGTGGGTTCGGTGCGGAACGTGTCGCGAAACGAGGCAGCCTATTGATGACGGAATAAAACGTCGCTCGAATGGCTTCGGAAATTGTGGTAAGTGCTGAATGAAGATAGATGACACATACTATTGGTGGCGACTTGCAGAGTTTCACTGAAATTGAGATGCGTTTCTCCCAAGTCCTGGGGGTGTTCTTGGTGGCTTGGTTCCTCACCCAACAATGTAAAGTAATCATCCAGAGCATCCGGTACAAAAATTGACATCTGGCTGGCTGAGGGACAGATACAAAGTGACAGTTGAGAGTAAAATGTGTACTAGCGATGGTGAAACAATGTGGTGATTGTAAAGTCTTGATGGGTTATAAGGAAGAAAAATTACAGCATACACGCGCGACCCACACCGCACTGCGAGTATTGGAATGATCCGGGACCGGTGTCAGCCGTAGAGAAGCAACTCCAACTACGCCATACATTCATGAATGGGTGTCAGATAGGTACAACATAAACACGTTGTAGAGTGCAACAGTGAGGCTGCGAGGCTCGCGACAAACCGCGTATTCCACAAGATTGAATGCTGTGAGGCGCTGTCTGAATGTTTATAGGCTTTAACCATGCAAGGAGTCACAGGGACTCACTGTCTGATGCACGAGTAGCAGCCCCGACACTGCCCCTAGACAGATGAAGTTCGCCGCTCAGGAACCCTTGGACTCGAAACTGCGCGCGCGCGAAGGCTGTTCTGCGGCATGGGCGGCGAGATGCGTACCCTAAACCTCCCTACCATCAACATTTACTTTCGAGGTTGTGAAAGGCCGGCTTCATCTAGATCCTCGTCCTGACTCCCCCACCTGGCCCACGAGTGGCACAACGGTGGGGTTCGCTGCGGCAATATGCGACCACGGGCCGCTCGGTGAAGTGGTCCTGATGGATCTACCAACACTCTAGCCCAGCTCCAGACAATGCGGAAATCCACCTGATATCCGCATGGGTATCACAGTTGCTTGCCTCATGGCAAAACCTGACGAACCTCCACACCAACCTATCCGAGTCCAGACTAGTGACGAGTCTATGCTTCGATCTGCTCGGGAAAAACCACCCTATGTCATGGTCATGACGATTCAGATTGCTGGGGACATTTCAAGGATCGTGAAGTGTTGAGTGAGGTTCCTCTCCTGATAGCATAGATGTCGAAGTTCGTTGGGATCTTCGGATCATGAAAAGAAGGAGCATGTTGAGCGTCTGGTCCTAGGTGTATGATGGAATCAGGATTGTACACAGAAACAGTCCAAGAACAACAAGATAACCCTGCCCACGTGTTCATTGCCATCAGATGTGAAGGTCAATGATGCTCCATTACTGGCAAGCTCCAGATACGAATTCGATAGACTATGTAGCCTAGAGCGCTCACCTAGTAAGCTCTGGGAAGTTGGGAATGTGCAATTATGAGACAAACGTTTTGCCTGGTCCTCATATGTCCTTCTTCGTGATTGACACGAGTTTTTTTCACTACGATATCCACCCATCGACTTGCGCTGGAAATAAGAGGAGAAGTGAATGATGAATACATCCCCGTGAACGACACGTGGGAGAGTTGAGGTTGACCAAGAGTCCCGAGATGTTTCCAAATCCGCCAGCAACACCCCTTTCTCGTGAACACAACACAAACTTGACAAAAGCGCGTTAACGCCTACGGGTAGAATACAAAACCGCAGCCTATCAAACAAAAGCCCAGCAACGCTGGCGACAGAAGATAAAATAAACAAAAAAGATCTTTAGATCGCAAATCCAACCATACTAGTACTAGGGGTACTTCCTCCGTGATATATCCAGGATAGAATCTATGCGTGGTATCGCACACACGATTCCTCCAGCATTCAATCAGGCTACAAATCCTTCTTTTAATTTAAAATGAATCGTGCGCCACGTTTACAAAGATCCGCGTTTCCAGTCCACGGCGTTTTTCAGCTGCTCGAGGGTCAAAAAGATGAGGATGGTAGTAGGCTGGAGACGCGTCCATGCGGGGAGCCAGCCTTTGAACATGAACATCGGGCCTTCGGTTGCTAGAGAGGAGCGGATTACTCCGAGTGTTGACTTCAAGAGATCAGTATCGCGCGTGGTCGATTAGCCGTAAAACGAGACTCACGCTCGAGCCAGGTCCAGAAGCGTTCATGATACGGCTCTTCAGCACGTCTGCGGGTGAGCAGACGGTTGTTGCAACCGTTCCCTGAGAGTGTGTTAGAGACAGATTATGGGAGATGAGAGGAAATAGAACATACTGCTGCGAAACTGGCCGTGAAATGGCAAGCGATGTTGTCATCGAAGTACTTTGTCTTCAGTAGCTCAGCCTTGAAGAAGTCGTACCTGAGAATAAATTAAAAATATGTGTGGTGGAAGTTTGGAATGACTCACGAAGCCAGTTGACTGGAGTTCATCAAGATGCTCCGGAAGACATTAGGGCCTACACCTCGCAGAAGTGATGATGGGCCCTCCTCGCGGACCATCTGCAATCATGATGTCAGCACTGTGGACTCGGAAGAAACAGTTGGGAAATGGCTGCAAGTGAATACGAAAAGATATAAGAGGAAAGAAGCGGCCCATCACTGTGGAGTCCCCTGCAGTGATGAGTTGCAAATCGCGGTGTTCTAAATTCGCTGACCCCTTTCGAGTCACATCGGCAAATTGATGACGTTGCATCCGCGAAGGGCTGGCGAGGTATATAAACCCATTAATCCATGATGCCATTCGTAATGCATTATGGTCTGGCTGTCAATAGAGAGTGCACTCAGTTCTGTACATACGGCCCAGGGTCGTCATGTATGGGTTAGAAGCGAAGCATTGGTGCGAGGGGCAAGCGTGCGAGCATCCAGCATGCATCCTCGGCACAACGAAAATACATGCGAGGATGACGAGAATGGCAGAGTGGGACGGGTAGGAGATAGAGCGGCGCATGGGAATATAAAGGATGAACAAGCGAGGATCAGTACAATCTTTCGCGTTTCTTCCGTCCCATCACTTCTGTGCGCCAAGTTCTAATCTGCATGACCATGCGCCACCTCGCGCGGTGATGCCCCACGATAATGGCGTCCTTGAGACACTAGCAAGAACACTGATGAAGAGGAAGAAACCAGAAACACGGAACCGGGCAAGGCACGTCTATATCACTTAGGCATGACACTTACTCTGAACAATGCGTCGAAGCAATGCTTATAATTAAAGCGCTTTTCGGGTGGTTTTGCGAAGTCGCCTTGCAGACGGACCTGATAGATATGGCGTGATTCGAAGACGAGGCGGGGCGAAGAGGTTCCGGGCGGGAGCGCAGAGTGACGTAATGTGGGGCAAATGTGAGCAAAAGGCAAGGTATTGGGACACGACACGCACCATGACAACCTCTGATCATGCGACATCGCTGTTCAGCGCACAGAGGTCACGATATATGACATCAAGGCTTACCACCAGGATTACCAACGACACCCGCGAGGGAGCCAGCTAACTCGGGTCTCAATATTGTGGATCGTACGATACAGAATTTCATACTCACCCATTACACCTGCTGTGGCGAGGATCCACGCAGGGCTTTGGGGGGTCGCACCCAAGAGTTTCTTGCTCTCATCATATGCCCAGAAGCGACACAAGCTGTAGCTCATCTGGCGCATCCAAGTGCCAGAGATACCGTCAAAGAGACCCCTTGCGCCAGCAGTGCGGATGGTCTTCTTTATGGAATCTACCATACGCTTGTCACCCGACGCCTGAAGGCGGACCTTGGTAAGATCGAGAGGGTGAGTGATAGAAGCAGCGATAGTTGCCGCCAGACCACCGAGATAGAAAGGATATGGCTGCTTCTTGGGCTTTGAAGCCGCAAGAGGTGGCGAAGGGGGTACTACAGCTTGTGTGGACATTGTGAGTGGTGGTTTGAGAGAGAGGATGTTCGACGGGGGTGAACCGGGCGCAACTAAATCGTCCGATGAAGACAGTCGCCTAATGAAGCTTTGAAGCCCTGGGCTATCAATAGGGGACATCCTAAACCCATGCTGACCAAGCAATTTAGTTTATTGGTTCCACTAGTACTGTGTGTCTTAGTTACCCGGGCCAGTCGTCATTTTCCAGTTCGTCGTCGTCGTCGTACACAGCGAGCTCCTCCTTCTTCATAATCTAGACGTTATGATATACAACGAGCTTCATAGTCTGCTCAACATAAGTGCTTTGCTTCTACGGAACGCCGCAGTTTAGAATCAGCTGCGATAGACAGGCGTGGCCACATGTCGTGTGACTGTCGACTTCCCTTCTACCTTCCCGTCATCTCCCGACTCCCCAAAATTACGGGTCTCCGCACCTTCCTTCCTCATCTTTTAGACCTCATCGATGGCTCATTTTCCTGCCCTTCATCCTTCTTTCATCCCCCCATCCCTTCATCCCTCTAGACGGCTTTCTCCTATCTCGAGCCTATAATTATAACCGTCTCATATGTGCTTCTTCTTCTCTTGGAAGTGCAGCTGGCCTCATGCAATTGACTCGATAAATCGTGGGTTTGAGTACGGCGCGCGTCGAGGCACCAGCGGGGCGTGCGACGCTCATGCGTGAACATCGCGCTGGAAAGTTTATTGCGGCCCACGGTCCGTGCGATCCCTGAAGCATACCACGGCGGGCGCACGTAGCAACTCGACATTCCGAGGGAAGGCTCTTTTGTTATTTGGTATGTTTTTGAAATAATTCACCCAATCGTGTTGATTTCACCACACCGTCGATCTTGGATGTGTTTGGGCGGGCGTGAAATCTGCACACGTTCTCAAAATTGGCCCCGAACATCCACGTCGTGAGTCCCGTCGTAGCCGTTCTACTTGTTCATTCCATGCGCTTGCGCTTGGCCTTCCCTTCAAGCATTTTATTCACTCGCCCGTGTCACATGGTAGCTCGATACTAGCAATATTTCGCGTGCTCGTCCAAGGTGCCAAGCGCTCAGCTGCCTCGCCGCGGCCCGTAGAGGGCATTTCCCAACTCGCGTATAATGGATGTCCATTTTCCTCATTCTGAACAAACCGTTGCTGTGCAAGGGTGCTCGGAATGACGAGAATGGTACCTCATCATTCAGCGGTTGTCTTTGATTTGACAGTATGATAAAGTGTTTTACTCTGATATTACAAGCGGGACGCACTAATGAACATTCATATCATGCCTTCCTAACGGATACTTCTCAATGCAAACACATCTTCCAGTTGGGAACTATTCACGGTACGTCGATTCTCAGTGCACGCACCTAGCTACAGTCTATGCCCACGCTATATAACCATGGCCAGTATGTCCCTCTGGCAGCTCCACGCATGAGGCCTGACTCATCAATTGACATTATTTGATCCAGGACAAATACTCGCCTTTTGCAGGATAACAGCAATACTTTCCACCACCCGGACATCATGTTATATGCAGAGTATCGTGTGGCATATGTCGGGCGCCATTTTTGTTTGCTCAGACTAATTGATTACGGACCTATCAGAACACGCTTGAATGCTTCGACATGAGACAGCGAGACGGTGGAAACACGCGAAGGGTACCGCGGCACGGAGCTCCAGCCCCAAGACACCACAGTTGAGTCCCTCTCGAATTTTGCCACATTTTTTGGTCGTACCTTATTGGCTGCTGTTCAAGACGGTGGGGCCCTGAGAATGAGAGCGAGACCATCATGCACGGGAACAACGTCGAAATCAAAGGCTGAATTCAGGTATATTCGGGAACCTTTCCCAAGACAAAAAGAACTGGAAAACACGAATGCCGTCCACGAGTTGTAGCTCGTAGGTGAGGCATCACTTGCGTATAATTGGACGGCGTCATGCAGTTTCGTTTCTTCAGAAGTCATCAGATTTACCATCTTCGACACACGCCGCTTTGTCGGCGTATGTGTAAACTGAGCTCCAATGTCTGTTGGGAGCCACATGATACGAAGAATGACCTTGCCACATATGCGAGACACAGTATCGTTGAAAGCGTACAATCACTCCGTTCTTACAATATGTAGATGGCGTCTTGCTGTACATATCAACAAGATAACTCCGATACCCATTAACTAGCGTAAAGTGACTTGCTGTACCCTTGGCACATAAAATTTGATTATAAATGCTTCGATCTGGCTTTTGCATCTAATGTTTCGAAAGGTCAAGCTCCAATCACTGCAATTACAAAGGGCATCGCACGGCGAAAACGCTATTTGTTCTGTCCTGACTGACGTCACCAGTTTATTTTTCTGGAAGTGCCATGCAGATGTTGTCCAATCAGAATATCCAGAAAACAGACGGTATCCAGCAGACAACATGACATAACATTACAATGATGCATTGAATGACTGTCGACGGAGATTAGTAAATGCATTTAGAATGATCCCGTAGCAAACCCAGTGGGATAGACTAGATAGCGATCAATTCACAGTTGCTGGCAAGGGGATCTATCAGCAACGAAGATCATTTGGAGCGTACTACATGGCATGAACATCATCGAAGCCACGACATCGCCCGTCCAGGATCAGATCGAACTGGTGAATATCATCAACTCAACAAGATAACTCTGGGCGATGCTTTGATGGGCATCGTGGATGATGATGGCAGACACCGCGGCCTAGAATTGAAGGTTTGGGAAGTTAACCCCCTCCCAATCGTTGCTGTATTCCTCCCGAATTTGCGGACGGGGCAAACAAAGGGCTTTGTAACTGGGTGATGGACAATGCTATGGAGATTAGGGTATGGAGCAGAACTTGGATTCTTTGCAGCCAATCCAGCTGAAGCGCTACACTAATGCTGCTTCCGTCTATTGCACTTTGTTTCAAACAGAGTGGAATGGCCAGAAGCAGTATTAGTTATTACAGAAGGGTGCAAA
Source organism: Suillus paluster (assembly GCF_016628075.1). Classification (NCBI taxonomy): domain Eukaryota; kingdom Fungi; phylum Basidiomycota; class Agaricomycetes; order Boletales; family Suillaceae; genus Suillus; species Suillus paluster. The sequence continues at coordinate 85,606 of NW_024537674.1, forward strand.
TATCATTCCAGTTGATTCGATCGCATATGTACACAGGATACTATAAACTCTCTACAGGATCAGATGCTATCAAAAATGAAATGATTCGGGATAGAACCACAATGGGAATTAGGGTTACTCCCGAAGATGTTCCTCGGGGCAACGTGCGGCTGCAATTAGTGCCCATACATATTGCCACAGCAGTCTGCCACATCATTTCAGCCCCTGATATTCGGAAACGGAACAGGAGACCTCACCGTATCAGATCCTGTTCCAAAAAGGTGCCACCAAGAAACGTCATCTCGGTATCTGTCAAATCGTAGAAATGCTCACTTTCTAGCGTATGTTTCGCGAACGATGGGCCGACGTCCACATTACTATGCTGTGGAACGATTCAAACATAATCTGAAGATAGGCAGGGCAATAGTACTATTTGCTGTGTTGCACCTGAAGTGGTCAGTTACTCCACGCAGACGGAATAGAAATATTTCCAGAATGAGGTTCCGCTGGCCATGTCGCACAGACAAAAGGAACAGCAAAGAACGAAAGGATACAAATACAGATGCGCTGGGGACACGAGCGTTCTGGGTAGAAAGATCGGAATCGGTCCGCACTTGCCATTGGTGGACGAAACTCGTCAAACGTATCCAGAGCGGGAGGATCGGAACAAGTTCCCAACTCAAAAGGATTTGTGTCAGGGATCGATTGGCCTGTGTCATTTCTCCGAATTGGGGCGACTGTGTTGGTGGCCCTTTGTAAGCTCGTTTCGTAGCACATATGGTCAAGTCGTGGCTTCCCTTTTGCGTCGTTGAAGTCGATAGTTACGCTAAATGTCAAAGTTCGGGAACATGGCTCTACGACCTTTCGGTGTGCTCGGGCATCAATGTATAACGTGTGTGCCACTCGGAACCATGATGGCATGCATGGCTCTCTGGCACGTTACACCATCTACATATTTTGGAGCTGACGTCAGAGTTCCAAGAAAAAGTGCAGAGGGCGCTCCGGCTAGTTGGAAGTCCGCATTTTTCTTCCAAACTCGGAGGAGTGCTAACGTTAGCTCCATAACACCTGGTTTCGACTCTGATACGAAGAGAGGCTTTGTGTATTCATTGATGCCAAATAAGAGCCAGAAATTGGGATCCTGTGCTCCGCTACGGGATAGAACATCATTGGCGTTGATTAGAGGAGATTGGGGACGATCGCGGGTTCCGCTGCTAGCTTCTGTCTCTTGTCGAACGTTTCCGGCAATACTAAGGCCATCATTTTCAAGAGATCTCACGTAACTTGAAGTCCACCGATGTTCCCTGACTTCCCGAATTCGCATGCTCGTTGGGAATGCCGCTTCTGGTCAACCCGGTTACTTCGGTCTTGCGAAAGATGTAGATGATGATGGGGAGGATAAGTCGATACCATAAACTGATGGCATGGATAAGTCAGGGGCTTTTTTGTCAAGTGGATGACTGAAGTCCTACATTAAATAACATGCTATCCTCGGCCCTCGGCACCCTGGAGCGATAACGTCGGGGTATCATAACGTCAGTAACGTGAGTTGCGATAACATAACATCAGCAAGTACTTCGTGACACTTCTGATGTGGTCATGGTCGGACAATGATAGCACAGTTGCTCACGCGCGGTCAGGTTGCTCGCCATTTTGAGATGACAGCGCTAACAGACTTTGCGAGTACAAAAGGCGCGGTGCACCCACGAGAGACTGGCAAGAAAGCCAGCGCTTCGCTGCACACCAGGTCAGATGATGTCCACAGAATCCAACTCCAAAGGCGTCGCAGTCGTCACTGGATCCGGTCAAGGAATTGGGCACACCATCGCAGTACGCCTTGCAGGAGATGGCTACGACGTCGTGATCAACGATTTGGAAAGTAACAAAGAGAATTTGGACGCAGTCAAGAAGGAAATCACTGCTAATTTCCCGGAGCGCAGAGTATTGATCGTGTTTGCAAATGTCACTATCGAGGAGGAAGTCAAAGGACTGGTTGAGAGTGCAGTGAAAGAGTTTGGCAAGCTGAATATTGTGAGATGTTTACAACTGCATGATGAACAGACTTGACAGTCGCGATTCACCACACACTAGTTTGTTGCAAACGCAGGCATTGCCGTGATAAAACCACTCTTAGAAAGTGAGTTAAAGTTACACTCGACGCATCAGGCTTTACTAAAAAACTGCAGCAACATCCGATGACTGGGATTCTGTGTTTGCAGTGAATGTCAAAGGCACTTTTTACAGTTATAAATATGCGGCGCAGCAGATGATAGCCCAAGGTGACGGTGGAAGAATTATCGGCGCAAGCTCTCTCGCGGGAAAGAAAGGCAGGTTCACATCACGTGACATACGGCTGTTCGTTGGTTTATGATGTCATGTTTTTTAGGTCATGCTTCAGTCAGCGCTTATTGTGCATCAAAGTTTGCTGTGCGAGGGCTGACGCAATCTGCAGGTGCTGTATTCCCATCTAGTCTCACGATAATTTCACCTTCATACCGTTTTGTTATCAGCCGTTGAACTTGGTCGCAACGGAATCACCGTGAACGCATATGCGCCTGGAGCAATTCAGACATCAATGCGTGAGTTTTGAGATTTTGGCATCAATATCCACTGGTAATATATGTCGCGTAGTTTCCGAGTTGGCGGCAGTAGATGATTCCGTCGACCTTTACGAGGAAGTAAGTTCTCCACCAATGTGCACTGAGAAGCTAATTTTGACATTTCATACTTGAGTTCAAACGGTTGTCATCAGTAGGTCACCTTGGAACTACACAGGATGTCGCGAGCCTGGTTTCTTTTCTGGTAACCCCGGAAGCACGTTTTATCACAGGTATCTCGTACATTGTTCCATGAGCTCTGTGACTGACGGGCGCAATGCGTTGTTTCGCAGGCCAGACAGTAAGTATATTCTCACTCGTACCCACGGAGGACGCAATCTGATATGGTTTATAGATAACGATCGACGGTGGTATCTTTTTTGATTGAACGCGGACCACAGGTATCTTGTATCTTGTTTCATAAGCTCAGTAACTGATGGGCGTAACACGTTGTTTTGTAGGCTAAATAGTAAGTATATTCTCACTCGAACCCACAAGGGACGCAATCTGATATGGTTCATAGTTATAGATAACGGTGATACATATATTCTTTAAGCTTCGATCGAAGGTGGATCGGTGACGCCTAGGATGTGTCTCCTTACCTTTGCCTTTCTGGACATCATAACTTTTGTACGGACAAGCACGCCTGTACTTCTTTGATTGATGCTAGAATAGTAATAATGGTAAACCCTCCCGCATTGCGTTTGAGACTGGCTTACAAGTGACGATTCAGCGACCACCATACATACCAGAACCAACATGTCAATCGCGTACTTCCGGTATTCAAGCGACTCACGGTCATAAGGCCTTTTTAGAATGTTGGGCCATTTCCGTCAGCCCTGATCGGCTAATTAAAGCGATATCATTGATCCGCCATGGATAGGCACTTGGAGCAGATTCCTAATAACACATTCCTCGAAAACGTGTCGCCTAACATAAATAAACGGTAGAATGGTTACAGCGGTTACAAAGAAATCAATGGCGACGACACCAGGCTGTGTCACAGGAATGGCTGAGTGAGATGATGACCGAGTAGAATAATGATGATGACGAGATAGATAATCTAGACAGCGAGTTTGCAGTGAGTTGTAGTTGAGATCGATCATTGACTACGCGTTAAATCAGCCGTAGAAGCTCTCCCTACATCAGCAAAACACTTTGCTTCTGTGGGTTCTGTACAGAACAGAACCCACAGAGTCTCACAGAGTTCCACAGTGCAGTGTTTTGCTGATGAGTAGCGTACTATCACGAAGATTTCAATGTTGCAAACATTGATTGATGAATCTTGAGCTCATACCACAGTGCGTTATATTTAATCGTACTGAGACCTATACGTTCAACCATTCACTTCAAGCCAATTCGAAATATTGACTTCGACCTAGCTTCGAGCGACCGCCGTGATGGTTAGTAATTGACCCTGTGGGGAGCCTAGGAAGCTGGAAAGTTGCTGCCACGCGTCAATATAACAGCCTATGGGGGATATTATCGGCGAGGCACGCCTTTATCAGGGCAACGCCGAGGTGAGCGGTATTAACAATGCTTAACACCGAATAGGTATTTTACCTAAAAAAAATCCCGATTGACGGTTCATGCAACAAGCTGTCCACAACAACACGACGAGGTGCTCTGTAATGGGATAATCTTTTACCGTGGCAAGGGAACCAAATTAGCTTGACAATCGAAGTAGATGAGTCGATTCCCGAACATCGCAAGGTTTTATGTAATTAGTTCACCATCCACAAGGTCGATTTCTAATGGATATCCTAATACCCTCTTGTTCAGTTCTACTTCCGCGATTCACCGGCAAGTTTTCAAATCTTGGCGATCATCTTCTCGTCTTGGCACTAAATCTTCCATATTTGATAATCCTCCATGTAGCATTTGAATATCACTGCGGCATGTAATGCCATCGCCTGAATATTATTCGGGCTTGAAAAAATCCACGTATGTCCATCCTATTTAGTCTGGAGCTCTTAAATTCTTTCCCCGCACTTCTTCTCGACTCCTGTTCATCCCCTCTTCGTGACTTACCATGGCTCCCGATTTCTCTGAAGCTGACATACCGTTTCTTGTGGAGAGGAATACCAAATACCCTGAACAAGTGTGGTATATTCTCACCGTGTTTCTCCTCGTAGTTGGTTTCTTCCAGTGGGGGTCATTCCTTCACTCCAAGTTCGCCAGGCGAGAACACCATGAGTCTGATGACGAAATGGCTACTACCAATGGCCTTCACCGCAACTTTTCTCTCCGTCGTATCCCGCTCGCGTTCATTAATTTCTATCGCGTCGTTGCCTTTCGGTGGACCTTCGAAATAGGCAAAACCTATACCCTCAACATGGCAGAGGTTTTTGTGACTTTGTCATATATTGCTCTTCTCTTGGCGTACAGCTTCATTAATAGTAAGTCCACATTTGTGTGCAGTCCTGCTTACACCACACTCACCACTAAATCACGCAGCCACCTCCGTCGGGGGTCAGAAGCTTGACATTGTCTACTGGAGCAACCGCGTGGGCGTGCTCGCCGCCAGTCAGTTTACCCTCGTCACAGCACTTGGTACCAAGAACAACCTCGTGTCTTGTAGGTAAAATATCTATCAATTCGGCGTGTCGCTCACCGTTCTGTTTTAGTGGTCACAGGCATCAGTTACGATAGGGTGGGGCCCTTAAATTACTCTCCGTGGAGCATTTACTCATTCACGTGCAGCTCAACTATATCCATCGAATGATGGCTAGGACATGCTTTATGCTACTTGTGATACATGTAGCGGGCCAAATTGCAGCCTTTCCCTTGTACGTACCTCCAATTCACACTTGCAATTTGTCTAACACAGTTTATCGAAAGCTTTCAGTCGGCTTTGAACGAGGCATGGCTCCGCTTAGGGATGACTGCCATGACTGCGTTCTCTATCCTGATCATAGTGTCACTGCGTCCCATTCGCACTGGAGCCTATGAGGTCTTCTTCTACACTCACTTCTTTGGTGTCCTGTGGGTGTAAAATCCTACGCGCTTGTGATTTCTTTTTGACCGACAGAATTCAGGATATTCCTGCTGGGAGGATATTACCATACCTCGTCTGTTAAGTAAGTGCAAATAAATACAGACAGCTTCGTTTCTGACGTGCAGCAAACAGCAAGTCGTTCTGGATATGGCCCTCGTTTGTATTGTGGGGGCTCGATCGCTTCATCCGGGTGGTTCGGCTAGTTGTGTTCAATCACTCTTACTTTGGCTTCAAATCAGGATCTGGGACGATGGATGCGGTGACAGAATTGCTTTCCGAAACTGTCGTTCGATTGCGCCTACATCGCCCCCCTCATTTCCACTGGGCCCCAGGGCAAACAGCGTATCTAATCATGCCCTCAGTTTCAACGTTGCCATTCGAAGCGCACCCTTTTACCATTGCGAGTTTTGATTCTAGTCTGCTGTCGACCGCGACGGCGGAGGATCAATCAACAAGTCAGGTTCTGGGATCAAGCGCTCCATTCTGGAAGGAGCTGGTGTTTTTGATCAATGTGCGCGAAGGGTTCACGAAAAATCTAAAGGAGGTGGCTGCTAGGAATGGCACAGTCAAGGTGTTCGTAGACGGTCCTTACGGCCCGGCACCTGACCTCGGTTCTTACGACACAACCGTATTAGTCGCAGGTGAGTTGTGCTTTGTCTCGTGAGATCAAACAGTGCTCATCGAACTCAGGAGGATCGGGTGTCTCGCACACCCTCCCGGTCTTGTTAAACATTATCGAGTACGTGCGTTCATTTAATGATTGACATTGTTGCCTGATTGTCGTTATAGACGCGTACGCCAGGGTAAAAGCTCGTGCAGGCGGGTGGTGTTCATTTGGTCGATACGTGGGGCTTGTACGTAGATTAGTCTTCTTCTCTCTACGGACATTACTAACGTCATATATTACAGCACATGTTCAGTGGATTGAAGAAGCACTTGTCAAGGCCGTTCAGCTTGCATCACCTTCTTTGACAGTATCTATTCGCATCTTCATCACTGGTTCTCCATCAACGACACAATCCGACTTGTCCGGGGAAGATGTTTCCACCCTCTCAAGTTCAACCGAGAAGAAGGGCACTTCCGAACCCATTGTAACCAAGATAGAATCCTTTTCATCGCCGTTACTGTTGTTGCGCGGCGTCAAGATGGAATTCGGAAGACCAGATCTGGATGCACTTCTCAAAGAAGAGGTCAATATGGCCTCGGGGAGGATGTCGGTGAGCGGTAAGTACTAATTACGGCGACCTCCAAGAATGTGCCACTTACTGACAGGGCTTCAGTTTGCGGATCGCAGGGTATCGCACGCACGGTCCGTAATGCACTTCGCTTCCCTGTCTCTGGGCCTTCCAGTATTCTCAGTGGAGGACCGAGCGTGACCCTACATGTTGAATCGTTCGGATACGCGTAAATCTGATATTCTCCTCTTAATTATTCTTAATTCGAGTTATGGGTTTTCTTTTCAACCAGTGTATCCCCCGACTTCACAAAGATTCACTCAGTACTGTATCATTTTATCATATTGGATGCCCCGAACATCAGCTGCGATAAAAGGTTGAATGGCTCGTACCTAAAGTAGGATACTCATTAAAACATAGGCGAGCACTACAAACATACATAGAACGTTATACTTTCGAATTACCTTGGCATCATACTCAAGCACGTCCTGAGGGCAAATTATGTAATGGGAAGCATATCTGAACGCATTGAAGCATCCCTGACCTGGGAGTTGTCGGGAAGTTCCACAGACAGCGGAAGGAACACCATGTCGCGGCCAGAAGAAGTTGAGAAGCAGCGCCAGCTGCGGCTGCCAGGTCCATCTGCAAATCCACTGAAATAAACGTACGACTTTGAGTAGCGCACTCATGCGATTGGTGGAGATGTGCTTACGAACGCAAACCTGAACTAAACCCAAAGCGAACTTGCTCAAAAAGCACTTTGAGAGGAACAGATCGGCGGCCTATTTGAGTCTGACGCAAAGAGTTTAGCCTGGTGCTGGCCAAAAGATTGACGTTGACATTTGTCAATGCGAGTAATGATCGGCGACCAATCAGACATTTTGTGATAGGGACTTAATAGATGGGTTCATTCAGGAGGAGAATGAATGATCTATTTAAAACGTTATCAGTGTTCTGGCTTAGTAGGAATCGGTGACACGATCTCGTGCGTTGGGATAGCTCGGGGTGGGACGCAGGCAGGTGGAACCGCTGGGAGGGCGGGATAACCTGCCTACGAATTCGATCGTGCCAGTGACTCTTTGAAAAGTTCGCAAAAAGGACGGTATGGATTAACCATTATAATGTATAAACAATAGAGTAGAAGGAAATTATGGATTGCGGAGTAAAGTAAGAAAAGGGAGTAAATAATGAATGTAAGTACGAGTGAGGATGCGAGAGCTAGTATGCTGAACGAGTCGACGCGGGTGCGAGAAATGAACAAAGGAAGAAAGGACGCGATCCGCTCAGCTGCCGGGATACTCCGGCAGGCTACGTTACCCGGCATCTGTACATTGATCGCGTTAGGGTCGAGTCTCGAGGAGACTAGAAGCGATTTGCAGTTCTTAACCTAACGTCAACCTCGGGGCCGGTCGGTTGGAAAAACACGTGAAACAGCGACATGACGTTGCAGCGTTGTGTTTTGTATCCACAGGCATTAATGTCGTAGGGCTACTCCAGACCTCTGGGATAATCCAGAGATTTTTGGGACTACCTTGAACAGTCGTTCCACTCGAGCAGACAAGTCTCTGCGAACATGCGGTTTCCGAACTAAATATATCTTCGAGTGAAGATTCGACGCCAACTTTATCGTGATGCATGCATCGATGACTTCCCACCCATCGTTGGAACGTTCTGTAGCATGATCAACACGCTAAGCCATAAATGTGGCGTCAGTGGGCAAATAATGCACCGGATAACGTGAACCATGATCCGAACCTCGTTTTTCATGCACATCAGGAATTCTCGCCTGCACCGGAAAGGAGGTAACTCATAGTAGAAAAGTGTACGAGCGTTGCATTTGGCACATACAGCAATTCGAGCACCAGTAAGCACGCGAAGCTGGGCTCGATTCATATCATGAGCACATGATGAATTCTACGAGAGAAACTACATTAGTGATGTCGATGCCTACAAACTCAGGTATTGCTTATTAAAGTTATCCTCTTCCTCCGCCAAGATGCATTCAACTGATAGCACAGTTATCTGGCATATCTGGCATTCCATCAGCACCCATGCCGAATCCAGGGGGCAATGGACCCATGATTTCCTCCGGAGGAGACCCGTGTTTCTGAAGCTGTGATAATACCGGCGATATTGATGCCATGCCGAGTATAGTAGACTGACCAACGCACCTCGCCCATAAGGTCGACAACTTTGGTTCTTGTCTTATCGTCGTCGTCAGTGTAACCTTCCGATTGGAAAATTTCAAGGAGCTGCTTCATGCAGATGATCTGCGCATCATAGCGTTTCTTATCATCAGATGATATTGTAGATGCATGGGTTTTGAGGTAGTCGGGGAACTGCAGATATGACGAAGGAAAAATGAGAGCGTTCGCATATCGTAAGACATATGCTTACCTTATCCGAGAGTTCTTTCAGCGGCTCGTAGAGGACGTCCTTGCCCATGAGCTGGCCCATCATAGCTTCCAGGACGCCCTGTAACTCTTCCTCATTCTCGCCTCCGAATTGAGAGAGAAGCGCCTCGAGTGGATCAGTGCCAGTAGCAGAACCACTCGCATCTGATGTCTTCAAGCCTGACTCGCTCTCATTTAGCTTGTTCATAGTGTTCCGGATGCGTGATTGGAAGTCGTCCTTTTCTCCGATTTTAGGGGCAGTAGGTGCTCCCTGTGTTAGGGACGGGTCGATCGATGCATCCATCCCTTCTATCAACATCGCTTCCCAAGCCGCTGCGAGGGCACGCTCCCGCTCTTCTCGTTGTTCTGAAGTCTCGTCTTCTTTGTCTGAACCTTCATTAGGCCCATGCTGTGCGATATCGCGCCAAAGCGATTCCATTCCCTCAGCAAGCTCTTTCGCAAAATCAGCCCCAAAGTCAACATCTGACGAAGATTGTTTTATTTTCGATGCCTGAGACGAGGTTGGTTCATTCACAGCAGGCGATAACGTCGATTGTTGGGATAAACTGGACGCGGTGACATTGGAAGGAGTAAATTGATCTAGAACATCTGCTAGCTTTTATAAGCGGATCTGGATAATAAAAACATGATCGGCTTCTGACCGTCGAGATCATCGACGTCGTCTTCGTCGTCAACACGTGGTTTGGTGCTGTTGGACATGAGGTGCGCTTTGTACCAATTACATAAGTAAGTGAACTCCGTTCATCTGGTGGCGTAGACCAGCCAATTCATTGCCAAGCGTTCCTCACGGTCGTCAATTAGACCTGTTTCGAAACTTTTCAGAATTTTGCTCGATGGTTGAGCTCCTCTAGCACACCATTTATACACCTGACAGCCAGTGCAATCTTCCACACTCTCATGCTATCCGTATGGGGCATGAACCAGATTCAAGTTGTTATATGCTTGAGCCTCCGGCGCTCATTCAAAGCTCTTCGCCGAGATTGATCACACTTGCTCCGCAGCACTTATCAGACCACGGGGAAACTAGTAAGATTGGCAGATCCGATACCTATTGGGAAACCTAAGTCTGACATACTAACGTTCACTTTCCAGCCAATCCAATCCTCCCGTTTAGCATTCTCAGTTAACGTCCGAGGCAACAACTCAGGTCTACTACCCAAGGTCCTAAATGGCACTTTCGGATGTACATAATTGTTTGTTCCACGCAGGGACTGACTATAAAATTAATTGCCAAGAGTGCAGCCCTTTGAATACAGGTCCTTGTGCTCTCTACTTCTAACCATCATGGATACAGCTGGCCCCACCGACGATTCTCTGCACACCACCAGAGACACTTTGTACCCGATGCAAGCATGGTATTGCATCGGTATTTTCATTTTCGTTATCGCCATTTTTCAGTGGATCTCCTTTTTTCACTCCAAGTTCTCCAGGAAGCGTTCCACGTCCAACGGTTCCGATCCAGAACAAGCTCCTGTGCACCATCGTCGCGTTTTTTCGTGGCGTCGCATCCCTTTGGGACTTGTCAATGCATACCGTGTTATTGCTTTCCGCTGGACAGTTGAAATCGGAAAGTGGTACACCCTCAACGTGGTTGAGATTTTTGTGACCGTGGCGTATATTTCGTTTCTTTTTATATGGGCATTCATCAACAGTGAGTTCCCTGCCTATGCTACTGGCAGGATCTGAGAATGCTTTCTAGCAACCAACCTCGAGGGTCACAGACTGGACATTGCATACTGGGGCAACCGCTCGGGCGTGCTTGCCGCGAGCCAGTTCCCACTGATTACTGCACTTGGAACCAAGAACAATGTCGTATCCTGTATGGCTGATGTACTAGCATTCTCATCTGCTTGCTGATTTGCCTACAGTAATCACCGGTATCAGCTCTGACAAGGCAAGTCTTTACGATATTTGATGTTGCTTTGTGATAACACGGTTTCGGTTGTTCCTGAAGCTTAACTATGTCCATCGTATGATGTCCAGAGTCGTCTTGATCTTACTCGGCGTTCATGCAAGCAGTGAGGTCGTTCAAAACGCGCCGTACGTACACATGCATCAAGAGCGCAACACTCTAACACCATACAGATTCCAACCATTCCTAAATGAGGCGTGGGTAAGATGTGGCATGACTGCCATTACTGCATTGACCATTCTATGCGTTTTCTCTTGGCGCCCCATCCGAGCACAAGCCTATGAGCTTTTCTTCTACGTTCATTTCGTTATGGTTCTGTGAGTCCGCTCCAGTTATATTGTATTGGTGAAATGACACAACGTTTATTTCAGCACTTTCCTCGTCTGTGCTTACTTCCACACACAATATGACGCGTGAGTCTTATCAAATACACAATTCCAATATTCATAACTTGTGGTCGCCAGAGTTACCTACTGGATCTATCCCTGTTTTGTAATCTGGGGACTGGACCGCCTTATTCGCGTCCTTGGTATTGCGGTGTTTAATCACTCATACTTTGGATTCAAGTCAGGATCTATGATGGACGCGACCGTTGAACTCCTATCCGACGACTTTGTTCGGTTACGTTTCCACCGCCCGTCTCATTTCCGCTGGTCCCCTGGGCAAACTGCCTATCTTATCATGCCAACCGTCTCACGCCTGCCGTTCGAGGCCCACCCTTTCACCATTGCCAGTTTTAATTCGAACCTTTTTGATGTGCTCCAGGTTCAGCAGCCTCAGGGCGAAAGATATACTACTCAGATCACAGAACAGGATCTTGGATCTAGTGCTCCCTTCTGGAAGGAGCTGGTGTTTTTCGTCAACGTGAAGAAGGGATTCACCGCCCGCTTGAAAGAAGCTGCCTCGAAGGGTGAAAAAGTCAAAGTCTTTATCGATGGACCATATGGACCGACTCCTAACCTGGGTTCATACGACACATCCGTGCTCATTGCTGGTTAGTCGTCGAAGTTTCTGCGAGTACTGCTCTTACATGTTCTATTTTTAGGTGGATCCGGAGTCTCGTATACGTTACCGATATTGTTGCATATTATAGAGTATGTCGACTGGCTTACCGTTTGTGTATTTTTAACCTTTTTTTCTTCTTCCAGAAGTGTCCGCAACGGTAAAAGCAGCTGTGGCCGTGTGGTCTTCATCTGGTCAGTTCGGAACGCCGGTAAGTATTGTTCATGCATCGGCTTGAGGCCTTGTCAAGGTCAACATTGATGTTCGCCAGACTACATTCACGGGATCGACGAGACTCTCATCCGAGCACTTCAACTTGCACCTCCTTCTTTATCCATCTCAATTCCGCATACACGTTACCGGTAGACCAGAAACTATCGAGACCTTGCCACGTTCTTCGAGTGATGACGCCAAACCGGCGTTTGATCACTCCGAGACGGTGGTGTTGCAGGAGGGAACAGCTATGGATAAAAGCGTGGACTCCCTTTTCGCCATAGAGTCGGTCAAGGTTCAAACTGGAAGGCCCAACCTGCCAGCCATGCTCCGAGATGAAATGGAAATAGCGACGGGCAGAATGTCTGTTAATGGTCAGCCTCCGTCTCCAGTATGCTACAAATTACAAGGGCACTTACTCTACTTGTAGTGTGTGGCTCACAGGGGATAGTTCGATCTGTTCGTCGTGCCCTTCAAATCCCAATGTTTGGCCCTCTCAGTGTAGCCAACGGCGGCCCGAGTGTTACTCTACACATCGAGTCCTTTGGTAGCGCTTAGTACAACGGACACCCAGGTCACCATTATGAAGAGCCACAAAATATTTTCTGGAAACGCCCACAACGATTCGTTATCCCCCATGTTCACTTTAAGTATTACTAGATCCGGTTGTAGCAGGGGTTGCCGGCGGGACGAGGAGTAGCAGGCAGGAGGAGCAAAGCAAGGAGTGCTAGAGGTCTCGGGAGTTCTCAGGGTCTCATCACATGTGTACGAGTAGACACGAGTCAGCAGACAGCGTTAACGTCATCATCCTCTCCAGAACGTAGAGCTTAAGCCGGGTTCCACCGGTAGCATGACACTCAATTTTCAGCCCGTCTCTTGTGTCAGCTAGACTCGTCAGCCACTTCCTGCAAGACGATCAATATTTTTGCTATTCGTATCTTCCGACGCACTGAAGCTTTATTCCTCAATCTTGTACTCAAATAAGCGTCCCAATCTTATTTGCAATCTTACTTGACGTTTTACTCGAGGTTTCAATATTTTCAATGACAGACCGCAAGTGATATGCATGGCGGCCTTGGTCACTTTGATTCTTCGAGTTAAGCAGTAAGTACTTTACAGTGGGGAATTCAATGCATGCAAACAATAATAAGAACCTTCGTCCATGGTTTGCCTAGGGAGACTAAATTATGCATGATCGTCTTGATCAGTGGGTTGTGACGCGTGACGTCGAATCCAACCTAGATATCCAGCTGGGCATTGGAAATGTAATGGCTACCTCCAGCGCATGTGTAACCTCCCGCCTGTTTGATCCAGCGAAAGCCTGCAACACACACACCCATTTGCTGCAACTTCTGCTGTACTTTAGCCTCCTCGCGCTTTCTCCTGTCTTCCTCTTGCTGCTTCTCCCTCAGCGCGACTATGGCCTTCTCTCGAGCGGCTTTAGCCTCCAGTTCTCGGATGCGAGCGGCCTCTCGCTGGCGCATGAGCTCATCGTTGGCGGCGTTATCCTTCGCTACTTTCTGCGCGAGTTTCCGCGCAGCAGCTTCTGCAGCTCGTAGTGTGTTCAGGGCCTTCTGCTGCGCGAGACGACGCTTGCACAACTCTTCAGCAGCATCCTTTTCGGCTGCTTCCGCAGCTGCCTTATCCGCCTGTAGTTGTGCCCAGGTAGCATCATCTACGCCGGGATCCCGTTGCACTTGATCGTTTGTCTGGGCAAGCAAAGTTGAACTCTGTTTTAATGATCTCTTCCCTGTCTCATGTTGTTTATGGCACTAACCTGAGATGAAGCCGTAGTGTTTGGCGGGGATTCCTTGTTGGATGGAGGTTGTTGTGTTCGTTTACGAGCAGCAGGAGGTTTGTGAGTGGGAGGTTTTGGAGGAGCTGTAGTGGACACGCTCTGAGAAGTCGAAGGAGGAGGAGGTGCGGAGTTTCTCGACATAGCCATCTGTGGGATGCCGGTGGTCGATGGCACGACCTTGCTTGGCAAGATGAGACGTTCTCGCTGCTCAGAGAGCAAACTTCTCATGATACTCAACGGATCTTCTGGTGCAACAACCAGTAAACCCCCTGGAGCTTTCCCAGCCGAGATGAACGCAGGGCGAGCTAACTTTTTCGCAATAGACTTTACGTCGCGTGCATTACCCCAGTTGTCGAGGCTCGTCATATCAACGATGATGCTTAGCATCTCCTTGTGTAGTGATGACGATGGATCAGACAGCCCTTGGACGACAACCTTTGACCCGCGCAGCTCCTTGTCAAGCAGGTCGAGGCATCGGGATGACGACATATTAGGCAGAATGAAATCCTCAGAAAATCGACTGGAAAGACCGGGGTTCGCGCCCAAAAGTTGATTCATCTCCTTCTCGTATCCTGCTAGGATGATGACCATCTTACCCATGAACTTCTCGTTGGTCATCAGCCCTACGATTTCGTCGATGGCTTCCTGCGCAAAATGTCCTTGGCTGAGGTGATAGGCTTCATCTACAAAGAGGACTTTGCCGATGGCCTTCTCGAAAAGTTTCTTCGTCTTGGGACCCGTTTGGCCAACATACTCGCCAACGAGATCCGACGCAGAACACTCTACCAGGCGAGGGGCGCATGATGGGGTAGCTGGAGCCAAAAAACTCATCGCAGACGCCATGGCGGTGGGAGGAGGCGCTATCTTTATCGACGAAGCATACCAACTTGTTAGCGAACACCAGCACACAGGAGGTCAGGCGCTGGATTTTCTTCTCGCCGAGATGGAGAACCAAGTGGGTACTCTGGTCTTCATTCTCGCGGGATACAGCAAGCAGATGGAGAAGTTCTTCGAACACAACCCTGGCCTTCCGAGTCGTGTTCCGTACTCCCTCAAGTTCGCAGACTATACTGACGCGGAGCTTCTGACGATGCTGGAAGCGCTCGTGGAGAAACGATATTCAGGCCAGATGAAGGTGGAAGACGGCATCAGGGGCTTATATGCTCGAATTGCAGTGCGTCGACTTGGACGCGGTCGCGGTCGTGAGGGCTTCGGAAATGCTCGGGCATTACAGAACATGTTTTCCAGGGTCGCCCAGAGACTAGCTGAACGACTTCAGAACGAACGCAAACAGGGATGGCCCACTGACGATTTTTTTATCTTCAAAGAGGACTTTATCGGTCCTGACCCATCCCAGGTCCTTCCGCAATGCGCTCCTTGGGAGAAGCTACAGAAAATGATAGGTCTCGATTCCGTGAAAGACTCTGTCCGTAATTTCTTCGACATCGTCGACACGAACTATCATCGAGAGCTTCAAGAGAAAGAGCCCCTTGCGATGTCTCTGAACCGCGTCTTTCTTGGCTCACTGGGAACCGGCAAAACGACAGTTGCGAAACTCTACGGACAGATACTCACAGAACTAGGGCTTTTGAGCAACGGTGAAGGTGATAATTCATACTTGTGTTGTTGGCTTCCCATTGACTGCCGAAATTTCGTCAGTCGTGGTCAAGAATCCGTCTGATTTTGTGGGCGCGTACCTTGGCCATACGGAGAAGAACACCAAAGCTATCTTGGACAGTACCGTTGGTAAAGTTCTAGTTATAGATGAGGTACGCAATCCCAGACTTATTAACCAGTAATAATATTGACCTTATTTGTCAGGCGTACATGCTATACAGCAAAAATTCTGGACACCAGGACTCGTTTAAAACGACCGTAATTGATACCTTGGTCGCGGAGATTCAAAGCGTACCCGGAGAAGATCGCTGTGTTTTGCTATTGGGATACAAAGAACAGATGGAAGATATGTTCCAGGTACGCTCGAATATTCACTCGAATTACCAAGCAAACTCTGATATGTCTACTCAGAACGTGAACCCCGGGCTCGCTCGCAGATTTGCCATTGAAAACGCATTCACCTTCGAGGACTTCACTGAGTCCCAACTTCGGGAGATCTTGGACTTCAAACTGAAGGATCAGGACCTCGGAGCCACAGACTCAGCGAAACAGGTTGCCAGCGATCTTCTGAACAGAGCCAAGAACCGTCCTAACTTTGGAAATGCCGGCGAGGTAGAGAACATGCTCGGTCTGGCTAAAGCCCGCTATCAAAAGCGTCAAGCGTCAGTGCCTCCTGATCAACGTTCCGACGTGATCTTCGAGGCTGAGGATTTTGACCCGGATTGGGAACGTGATCGCAACTCTGCAGCTAATCTCACGAAACTCTTCGAGGATCTTGTTGGTTGCGACGACATCGTGAAAAAACTAGGCGACTATCAGAAAATTGCTCGTGCGATGAAGTCCTCTGGTGTGGATATGCGCAAACAAATCCCAACGAGTTTCATTTTCAAAGGACCTCCAGGTATGTAGCGATTTCTGATCCGGAGCGGAATATTCATGAAGGGATCCACTTATCCGTAGGCACTGGGAAAACGACCATCGCGAGGAAGTTTGGTCAAGTGTATTATGACACGGGATTCCTTTCTTCATCCGACCTGATCGAGTGCTCAGCCTCCGACCTCGTGGGGCAGTACGTAGGTCACACTGGTCCAAAGACGAAGAAACTTTTCGAGAAGGCCCTGGGCAAAGTGCTTTTCGTGGACGAAGCATACCGGCTTAGTAACGGGCACTTTGCGCAAGAAGCCATTGATGAGGTCGTCGGCCTCATGACCAACGAGAAGTTCATGAACAAGATGGTCATCGTTTTTGCAGGCTACGAGAAAGAAATGAACGCTCTGTTGAGCGTCAATCCTGGCCTCGCCAGTCGTTTCTCGGAGGAAATCACTCTGACCAACATGACGGCGGCTAAGTGTCTTCAAGTACTCGACAAGGAATTACAGAAGACGCAGATCATCCTGTCCGAGCTAGCCGATACCTCTTCTTCTGCTTACTCCGAGATGGAGAGTATCATCGACCGAATGTCACGCTTGTCCAACTGGGGGAACGCCCGTGATGTCAAGACCATTGCCCAGAGGCTCACCCATCACGCATTCAATGCTTTGGCAAATACTCCTGGAAGTGCACCGTCGCTCACCGCAGATGAGGCAATAGCCGTCATGAAGGATCTGCTCAATCAGCAACGCCAGCGGCTCAATATTCCACGCATAGCCACTTCACCCCCATCAAGTATACCACCGATGGCATCTTCCAGCAATTCCGCTCCTCCTCCACCCCCTTCCCAATCAGGGTCTTCTTCCGCAACCAATAAATCTCGGCCACCTAAGCCACCTTCTCAGAACAGCTCTTCATCCAAGCGGGCGCCGCCGAAGCCTCCTCCGCCATCAGGGCCGCCCTCTACACCCAGCAGACCCCGCCCACCTAATAAGCCACCTTCACAAGGTAGTGCATCATCCAGCAAAAAATACCCGCCGCCGCCGTCTGCTCCCTCGTCGGCTGCAAACATCACCCCGAAATTCACTCCTCGTCGCCCGAAGCCGCCCAAAAATTCCCAACAGGGGTCGCCTGCACCGTCCAGTTCTGGAAGTCTGCCTCCTCCCTCTATTTCAGGATCCCAAAGCAGTGCCCCACCGACTCCAGATCCGCGAGGGAAAGCGAAGCGGTTACCAACTCAAAGCACCCAGCCTCGGTCTGCCAATGGTGTTCAGCGCGACCCAGGAATCGCCGATGCTATCTGGAGGCGATTAGAGGCAGATAAAGCTGCAGCACTAGAGGCTCAAAGGAAAGCAATTGAGGAGGTAAAGAGGCGTGAAGCTGAATTGAGTAGTGCTGCTGCAATGCAGCGAGCTGCGGAGGCTGCAGGTCGGGCTCTTGCTGAGCAGATTCAGAGGGCACGAGACCAGGCTGAGCAAGAAGAACTCATGCGCCAGAAGGAAGCGATTCAACGTCGAGCGGCAGAGATGCAGGCAGCAATGGAGAGAGCTGCTGCCGCACTCGTCCGAATGCGTCAGGAGCAAGAGAGGAAGAAACGCGAAGAAGAGAGAATACAGCAGAAGTTGAGGAACCTCGGCGTCTGCGTACAAGGCTATGCATGGATCAAACAAGCATCAGGGTACCGTTGCGCGGGTGGCTATCATTTTATTTCCGACTCCCAGCTGCGCTAGTTCTGCGCACATCATCCAGGTTTGATTGACGAGACACGACCATGTTGAGCATGTGCTGGTTTGGAAGTCAACGTTAGCTGGCATTCTTCTGAACTCTTTTTCTTACATCTTTTTGCTCTGTTCGTGCGCTCTTGCAGATGCTGTAGTATGCGTATTTCAAAGTTTCTGTATTCAATATCCTGAGGTAGATTTACTTGTCGAACGCCACAGACTGAGTGAATTCGAAATATAAATTGACCGGTGCTCTTTGCATACCATTGTAAGCCCGGTGGCTTACCTGAGTTCCCATAATCAGCATAAATACTGTCCGAGATAATGAAGCATGAGCTTTCATTATCACTGCCTTTTGGCGTAACGGTTAAGGGACGACAGTCTTGACAACTTACAACCATTCGTCCACGGTATTGGATGCAGACGATGACAGGGAGCGTGTGCACAGTATTGGGGTTCCATTGATTACCTACGAGGTGGTGGGTGTAAGAGAATTCTGCTTGTAGAAGGGCTAGATCTTCGAGTACTCAGACGGTCTCGAAAGGCAGGCCCTTGATGGCAACAAGGCCTAGAGATGTGACACGTGATAATTACTGCATCAACTTGCTCATCGATGTCGACGAGTCACGACTCGACATGCAGGAGTCCGCGATATCGATAGTACAAATAGTGTTGATCGCACACCGGGAAACAAAACTACACTCCGCTCATGCAAACTCGATGTCTTAACTCATATTCAAGTTGATGCTCCGACACTCCCCCGACCAGTTAACAACTGAAGCTTGGCATCGGTACCCTCCACCTCGCATATCGAACACATAGCTTGCCCAACATGCGGAAAGGTTATCACCGATATTTTGACCATGAGGCGGATCAATTCCACCTTTGATGGCTCGCCCTCCAGATCTCTTCTCGTCATCCCTCTGCGGCGTTCGAAAGCAGCACGAGCGCCGTCGAAGGACCGAGGCGGCTCAAGGCTCTGGTCCAAGATGTCGCTCGTTTGCGCAGTCTAGGGTGCGGTTATGGTTCAATTGGGGGATGTCATAAACGCTATGGTATTTTTTTAGAATATCTTCCTGAGGGCTCGCTCATGCACATCATTGTCAGGTCGATAAATCGGGACAGTTCGCCAAAGACACTCGTGTCAGTCAAGAAGTTGGTACAGAAGGGTAAAGTGACTAGTAGCCCAGATTTTCGATGTTTCAAGCGACGCGGATCTCACGTCATCCATGCGGACCTCAGCCGCATTTTGCTAGTGACATCGAAGCCTCCAGGCACCGCACCGCTCACGCGTATGCCACCTGTGTACATAACCACGGCGGTGACATAACACGAGCTCTTTGAACACTCGTCCCTCAAACCGAGCGTTTCTACGACTTTTTGCTCTTTATCGACTCAGCCAACATGGGAGGAATCGTATGGAGGACTCGCTGGCTGTCGACCCTCCAGAAGAATTCACCATCGAGATGCGGTGGAATAACCAGACTTACCTGCTACCTGCAATCCAAGACGATTTTTGTGCCATCATCCAATTCTTCATCGTCGAGCTATTCAAGATTCGACACAAACAGTTCAAGGGCACCTTTCCAAGTGCTTCAGAATTTGGTTCCCAACGCGACTCAACCTTACCAAAGCAAAATCAATGAAGTTGATGCGACCCCGGGAGTTTATCGCCAAGACACTCTGACGCGATCCAGAACTCATGCCATATGGTTTTGTTGGTGCTAGGCCACGCTGGATTTGAGGAGGTTGCGGGGGATAATAAGACCGCATCGCAATTGAGATGGAGCTGGTCAGACCAGCAGAGTAGAGCGGGTTTGGTGCATTACTAGTACAAGTTCCGAAGGCAATTGCCGTTGTAGGAACATCATTTTGTGACGGGTTCACCACTGTCAGTACCTGTTAAATCTAATTGAGAGATCATCGACTCGGAGACGTAGATCATGTAAGTACTACTTAGATTTGCGGGGTTCGCCTATCGTTCATTTCTTGGGCAGTCTGGTCTACGTGTGGCCCCAGTCACTGGCTGTAGCCGGCGAGTCTAAACTTGGTCTAAACAGATAAGAGAACACGGACTGCCTGGTATACTTACAAGTTGGTGCCTCATACGTAACGTTAGCTACTTACTCTTACTGTGTAGGTTCGTGGCATCCGCGTGGCCCTATATAGGCCCTAACCACGAGCGCCCGCAATTTTGCTCTCAACACTCAAGTACTCACGACTCACGACTCACGCCACATAGCTTGCTTCTCATGAATCGAGCAGCCCAGCTTGATAAACGTTTCAACGACATTCTCAGAGGCAAAGTCCCTGCCGATGCGCGAAGCTACCCTCTCTTATTGGAAGCGATTTGTACACAGCAAGACCCTGCGGCATGCATCAACAAAATCGTTGAGAGCTCCCATGGCTCAAACGCGGTTCAGGCTGCCATGCGTCACAATACCAGTTCCCAATTCCTCAACGACACTGCAACCAAGCTTCTGTTATATCTCTTCCGAGCACCGAACCTCGGTGATGTCTTAGACCACTTGCTCACCGCCATCGTTGATCCCCCAATTTTTTGGAGTGCCTTCAGCCAAGCATTCGATCAAGGTAAGCTCAATGAGCCAGCCCAGGAAGCATTCGCGGTGCTCCTCCTTCGCCTCATGTCCCTAACTACGGGGAATACGTCATCATACCGTGACGTCGCAAAGAAGCCTAGTATCCTTACAAGGCTTCTCAATTCATCGCAACAGACCGTCAAAGACATTGGCTACCGCATCGAACATATTCTTTCCACCCCCGAGTCCGGCGTACTTGTCACTGCAGTCGGTGAACCTGGTGGTCGGCATGATAACGATTTCGTCGACTTCAGGGAGATCTCCATTCTTCCAACTGCAGACGAGATCCTCTGCCAGCAGCCTCCTTTCATTCGCCCGAGCAGTGTATTGGAGGATCCTGATGGCGAAGAAACTCGTACAGCTGACTACTTGGACAACACCTTCCGCTTGCTGCGCGAAGACATGTTATATGAGATAAAAGAAGAGCTCCAGACCGTTTTGGGACGGAAGAAAGGGCGCTATCGTGGGCTTACCATCGATGGCGTCACACTCGAGGGTGTTTATAGCGGTACAGATGATAGAAAGACTCGGTGGGGCATCAAGCTTAAATGCCGAGACGATTTCAAGTCGATGAAGGATCTTTCCGAAAAGAAGCGCAAGTCTTATCTCGAAAAGGATCCTGCGGGCGTCAGAATTCTCAAACATCAGTCTCTTGTTTGCATACTTTCAGGAAATCAAATCATCAGTCTCGCAAGTGTTCACCGCGTGGAGGCACTGCTTGCGCAGAAGCCACCTGTTATCGTGCTTCAGCTGGAAGGGGAGGCTAGCATCGCAAAGACTCTCCTTCAGCTGCAGTCATCGGATACCATTCGGCTCATTCAGATCGACACTGCAATTTTTGCCTTCGAGCCAGTCTTGAAGGCTCTGCAGAACACGCAGTTCATTCCGCTTTCGGAGGAGCTCCTGTTCTGGAAGGACGGGAACCTCGTTGGCGGCGCTTCGGTGACTGCGACTCAGGTCACGCGACCACTCGCTATGAATCCCTCTGTGAATTTGCAGCGGCTCCTGGGGACTTCATCTAGTATTGTGCTTGATAAGTCTCAGGCGGCATCACTTCTGGCAGGACTCACGCAGAGGCTTTCCCTTATCCAGGGCCCTCCAGGTAGTGTTAATATCGACCGCATATACATATACATTTTGCTGACATGCCATAGGAACTGGGAAGTCATTCATTGGCGCGCTGCTTGCGAAGGCTATCCACGATCACACCGAACAGAAAATCCTTGTAGTCTGCTACACGAACCACGCCCTGGATCAATTCCTGGAAGATCTCATGAAGATCGGTATCCCGGAGACTAACATGATCCGTCTTGGCAGCAGAGCAAACGCGCAGGTCGCCCATCTTGGCATTGCGGGGAATAAAGAGCGTTTCATCCGATCCAAAGCTGATTGGGCTATCATCAACAAGCTGAAGAGGGCGTCGAGTGTTCACTGCAACAATCTAGAGGACGCCATGGATAGGTTCATAGCCTCGAAGATGGGGTTCAAGGACGTCCTCACGTACATCGAGATGGAGGACTCGAAATACTTTGATGCATTCCACGTCCCTGAATATGACGATTCAGGAATGACTCGTGTCGGCAAGGGCGGCAAAGCAGTCTCTTCGGAGGAACTCATCTCTAGATGGTCTGGAGGATCTAACGCTGGGCAGTTCAAAGACGAGCTTAATGTACGTGAGGCGGCTGATATCTGGAAGATGTCTGCGGACGCTCGCCAGAGCATGATGGAGAAATGGAGGTCGGAGATACGCAATTCAATCCTCGAGGAAATTTGCACACTTGGCAAGAGTTACAACGAGTGCCAGGATCAACTGACATGCAAATTTGGGGAATCCACTGTGGCGACCCTCATGGGGAAGAGAATCATTGCATGTACGACGACTGGAGCAGCCAAGTTGGCAAAAGACATTCGTGCGGCGAAACCTGATATCCTTCTCGTTGAGGAGGCTGGTGAGATTCTTGAAAGTCACGTCCTTACTGCCATGGGTGAGAATACAAGCCAGATGATTCTCATCGGCGACCACAAGTACGCGAGTCATTGGCAATTTTTGGGACATCGCACTGAAGTTGACTCTCCACAGGCAATTACGTCCCAAAGTCAACAACTACAAGCTGACTGTTGAAAAGGGCGACGGCTTTGAACTCAACAGATCACTCTTTGAACGCCTGGTTCTTATGGGCTTCCCTCATCAAACACTGACAGCCCAACATCGTATGCGTCCGGAGATCTCAGCGTTCATCAGGAAGCTCACGTACCCCGACCTCACCGATGCTGCCAAGACCCAGGGCCGTGATGACATTCGCGGTATCCAGAACAACATCATCTTCATTGACCACACTCATCCCGAGGATAACGACCCTCGTATTTCCGACCCAGGCGATGGGGCCTCGTCGAAACAGAACACCTATGAAGTCGAAATGGTTTGGAAGATCGTACGCTATCTTGCCCAGCAAGGCTATGGGACGGACAAGCTGGTCGTTCTCACAGCCGTATCTTGGGCAGCTCTCAAAGCTTCGAGATGTCCTGAAGAGGGACAATGACCCTGTGCTCAATGACCTCGACTCGCACGATCTCATCCGCGCTGGACTTATGTCCCCAACTGACAATACGTCCAAGAAGTGCATCAGGCTTGCCACCATAGGTATGTTTCTGCCACTCGACTTATAGCTAACATCTAACGTTTTGAACAGATAACTATCAGGGCGAAGAGAGTGATATTGTCATCGCTACCCTGACAAGGTCTAATGCGTCCAACGACATCGGTTTCATGAACTCCCCTGAACGTCTGAACGTGCTCATCTCCCGGGCTCGAAATGGATTCATCCTGATCGGGAACTCGCAGACCTTTGTGAATGCTCGGAGGGGTAAAGAGCTCTGGGGAAATTCTTCGAGCTCATCAAACAAGGCGGCTACATGTACGAAGGTTTCCCGATCAAATGTGAACGTCACCCAGATCGAACGGTGCTCATGAAATCTGCGTCTGAATTTGATACTCTTTGTCCCGATGGCGGATGCACAGAGATATGGTAAGAATTCAGAATCGATAAACATTGTTCCTACTCACAATGTCTCCAGCGACACCATGCTGAACTGCGGTATGCATCATTGCCCGCTAAAATGTCATCAGATCTCGGATCATTCGCAAATGCCTTGTCAACACCCGTACTCCGGCATATGTACTGCTAATCGCCACAAGCTGAAGTGGAAATGTTGTCAGTCGAAGCCAGACCCTTGTCCTGACTGTACTAAAGAAGCCAAACGTGCGGAGGAGAAGCGACAACGCGAACTCGAGCTGAAGCAGAAGCTAGAAGAGGAGGAGATGGAACGTCTGATACAACGTGAACAGGAGCAGTTGGAGCACGACTTACGCATGGCTGAGTTGGATGCCGAGCTTAAGGCGGAGACAGATGCGATAACTGACGCCCAGGTTGCACGGCAGCGGGCAAATGTCTTGCAACAGAAAACTAAGGATATCGAGGCGGCCAGAGCCCATGCACAGAAGGCGGCTGCAAATACGCAGGCGCACGCTGACGCTTCCCGTTTTGCTTCATCGTCCAGGTCGACAAACCCCACAACTTCCTCCATCTCATACTCCCAAGGCAGTGTGCCACCGATTCCGGATCAGCCAGGCAAAGCGAAGCGGTTACCAACTCAAAGCAACCAGCCTCGGTCTACCAATGATGTTCAGCGTGACTCAGGAATTGGCGATGCTTTCCGGAGGCAGATGGAGGCAGATAAAGCTGCAGCGCTGGAAGCTCAACGGAACGCAATTGAGGAGGTAAAGAGGCGTGACGCTGAATCGAGTAGAGCTGCCGCAAGGCAGCGAGCTGCGGAGGCTGCAGCTCGGGCTCTTGCTGAGCAGAATCAGAGGGCACGCGACCAGGCTAAGAAAGAACAACTCTTGCGCCAGTGCGAAACACTCTGGCAGCAGCAAGAAACAGACCGACGCCAAGAGGCAGAGGCGAAGGCAGCAAGGGAGAAAGCTGCTGCTTCACTCGTTCGAATGCGTCAGGAGCAAGAGAGGAAGCAACGCGAAGAACTCGCTGAACAGATTCAGAGGGCACGAGAGGCTGAGCAAGAACAACTCTGGCACCAGCAGGAAGCAGCTCGACGCCGAGAGGCAGAGATGAGGGCAGCAAGGGAGAGAGCTGCTGCTTCACTCGTTCGAATGCGTCAGGAGGAAGAGAGGAAGAAACGCGAAGCACTTGCTGAACAGACTCAGAGGGCACGAGACCAGGCTGAGCAAGAACAACTCTCGCGCCAGCACGAAACACTCTGGCGCCAGAAAGAAACAGTCCGACGCCAAGAAGCAGAGGCGAAGGCAGCAAGGGAGAGAGCTGCTGCTGCACACACTCAGGAGCAAGAGAGGAAGAAACGCGAAGAAGAGAGCACACAAGGCTACCAATGGATCAAACAAGTATTGCCCGGGTGGCTATCATTTTTCTGATTCCCAGGTTCCCTACTTCTGCGTACAATATCCAACTTTGATTTACGACTCCGAGACATGACTCCCCCGCAAAGGATCCATGTCAACGTTCACTGCTTTTCTGAACTTGGGGTTTCCTTACGCCTCTTTGCCATGTTTTTTGTGCTCCTGTAGACGCTGTTTTTCCAATCACCGTTTATTGTTCGTTGCCACGATGCCCTATGTTGGACGAACATACATATGTTGCGATGTGCTGTATAATGCTGGATCCTTATACGCGTCACTGTTAACTTGGTGCTGTACTAGTGTTTTCTGCGTTCAATAGCCTGAGGTAGATTTACTATCGAACACCAAAGCACACTGAATGAAAGCGATTAATCGATTATATCCGGGGGTTTTGTCCGTCAAAAAATAGATAACATGTCAATGATTTAATTATGCTACTAGTAGTACCGATAGCAAGTAGCACAAGTCCCACTTGTCGATTTATCGTAAGCTTAGCACATCATCCTCAACGCCTTTGACTCAATAGAACTACTTTGAACAATCAAGATACTTGGCAGTTGCATCCACTAGGTGTCCCCGTCGCCCTCTGTTCCAACTCTTCACCTCTTCCGCGGCCACTCCTGCTTCTCGAAGCAATACTGTATCCACTTGAAACATCCCGCAACCATGAAATCAGCAAAACACGGAGTATCGCCCGATATAAATTGACCGTTGTTCTTCGCATACCATCCGTCCACAGTATTACATGCAGCCCGCAATACATTCCACTGTTCCTCTCTCTTCTCGGGCGGTGCAAACTGCTCCCATGGAATGTGGTGTCCAAGACTCCAAATAGCCTCAAACGCTACTGGCAATCTAATCAAGGGCAGTAAAAGTTCCGAAGGCAATTCCCGTGTGACCAGAGATCATTATCGTTGACTCGGAGACGAGTCTGGTCTACATAGTATGACCTTTTTTTGCCCTAGTCAGGTACTGTATAATTTCGACCTTAGGTTCGTCACACTGTAGCTAGCTTGATGACCGAAACCTATTTTTTGTGACATAACATATGATATGTTTGTTTTGAGATATGTTTTTTTTAGGAAAACATTCACCTAACCACTTTTTCCACTCCTTATTGTCATTTTTGAGCTATACTGGTGTAGAAAGTATATATATTATCCTACTGAACATGTATATATGAACCTTATGAACTTATTTTAAGTTTGTCACAGCTGTCCTCGAGAGACGACCTGTCACAAAGCCATTAGGTAATGCAGTGCAGAACCTCCCACGAAACCTAAGGTCGAAATTATACCGTATGTCATCGTGAAGATATTGCAAATTGCGGGCTATGTACAAATAATATAATACTAACTGGTGCTTGTGCGGATCCTGCTTGTTGTTGTTCGATCCCACGCGTCATTCTGACGCTCAAACCCCAATATTCAACGTTGCGTTTTTGTCTTCACTACCACCATCACTGAAGTACACCAATGTCTGACCGACGAGCTACCCAGCTTAACAATGATTCTATGATGTTCTCAGGGGCGAAGTCCCCGTACAACCACGAACCTGCCACTTGTTTCTTGATGCAATATGTTCCCAACCAGATGTTGTGGTGTGCGTAAGTAAGATAGTAGGATATCAAAAAGGACCATCGTTCGTGCAGGAAGCGATGCGATTGGACTTGTCGCAGGAGTTTATGAATGGGACTGGCACTAATGTTCTTGTATATCTCCTTCAGGCCACAAACATCAGCAACAATGTGCTAGATCACTTGTTTGTCCAGATTGTTGAACCAGATTTCTTCTGGTCAGCGTTTAGTCACGCTTTTGCTCGTGGAGAGCTCCTCGAAAAAGGACAATTTGCCTTCGCTAGCCTCCTCCTTCGGCTGCTGACCTCTCAAATTACGATATGGCACCTTATCTCGAACTAGCGGGTAGGCCAAATGTGCTCTCCAAACTTACCAGCTCTACAAAATTGGAGGTCCGGCTGATTGGAGAGAAGATTAAGCATATCCTTTCAACGTATGGCTCATCAGCCCCTCCTTCGGCTGCCAATGGCCCAGGCGGACGACATGACAATGATCTTGTCAATTTTCGCGACATTGCTATCCTTCCCACATCCGATGAAATTTGATCCAAACAGTCACCATTTCTGCGCCATAGCTCGGAGTTAGAGGACGCATCTGGAGAAAGCACTCGTATCGCGGATTATCTCGACAATACATTTCGTCTTCTTCGCGAAGACATGATAGCAGAGATGTGGGAGGAACTTCAGGCGTTTGAAGGAAAAAACATTAAGCGCCGCTGCGCTAACCTGATAGACTGGTGTCATATTGAAAGGGGTTTACTATGGCACTGACGATCGTAAAATGCTGTGGGGAATAACATTGGAGTGTGTTGAGGACCTGCCGTCTCTGAAGCACATTCCTCCGAAGGACAGGAAAACATATCTCACAGATGATCATACTGGCTCCAAGATCCTTCGTCACCAGTCATCAGTTTGTGTGGTGGCCGATGGGGAAGTGGTCGGCTTTGGCACTGTGAACCGAGTGGAAGATCTCTTGGTCCGCAGCCCTCCTATTGTTGTCATTCAACTAGACGGGCGGGCGAGTACAAGTAGAACAATCCTCCAGCTCCATAATGCCAAAGACGTGAAGCTCCTACAGATCGACACCACTCTTTTTGCCTTCGAGCCGGTGCTCAAGGCATTGCAGAAGATGCAGCACATCCCAGTATCTGATGAGCTGCTGTTCTGGAAGTGTGGTACCACTCTGCAGAGGCCCCTGCAGATGGCAGATGCCATCATCGCAGCCATTGAAGCCAACCATTCTGGAAACTTGCAACACTTGCTTCAGACTCCCAACCCCATAAATCTAGATTGCTCGCAAGCATCTTCTATTCTTTCTGGCCTGACACAGAAGGTATCCTTGATACAGGGTCCTCCAGGTGTGTTCTTTTACACTGTGGATGCTAAGTAAACGCTTATGTGACGGATCAGGGACCGGAAAATCGTTTGTGGGTGCCCTCTTAGCCAAAGCTCTGCACGACTTCACGGATCAAACAATTCTTGTCGTGTGTTATACCAATCATGCTCTAGATCAGTTTTTAGAGGATCTTCGCAAAATTGGCATTCCTGACGATAACATGGTCCAACTTGGGGGCAGAGCCACACCACAGCTCGCGCATCTCAACCTCTTCAGTCCTTGCCAGAGAACCTCCCAGCCCCTGCGGTCCAAGGCTGATTGGACGATGATTGATGAATTCAAGAACAGACTTCAGTTTCACTGTAGTCGGCTTGACAAGTCTGTTGCGGAGTTCGTGGCAAACAAGATTTGTTATGAGGACATCTTAATGCATATTGAGTTCAAGGACGAGGATTATTTTGAAGCTTTTCGTGTTCCCAAGTCAGATGACGGCATGACGGTCATAGGCCGACGAGGTCGGGAGGTTGACCCAACGTATCTCATAGTGCTATGGCAGAGGGGCGGACATGATGTGGGCATCTTCAAGAATGCAGCTAACCTGCGGACGAACGAAACAACCCGCGTTTGGGCCACTCCCTTGCCTGTCCGCCAAACCTTGATGGCGAAATGGAGGCACGACCTTCAGGAGGAGATGGTAGATGATATTGGTGCTGTTGGCCAAGATTACAATACCTGTCAAATGCAACTCAGCCAGAAGTTTGGCGAATCATTGGTTGCGACGCTCAAGGCTAAAAGGATCGTTGCATGTACAACAACGGGTGCTGCAAAATTTACTGAAGACCTCTGAACTGCCACTCCCGATGTTGTCCTTGTGGAGGAGGCTGGAGAGATTTTGGAGAGCCATATCCTGACCGCCCTTGGTGAAAACACCAATCAGCTTATCCTTGTCGGAGGACCACAAGTATGTTTCCATCACTGCCCTTAACGCCTTGTTCTGAGTTATGTATTTAGGCAGTTGAGACCAAAAGTCAACAGTTACGCCCTCCAAGTCGAGAGTGGCCAAGGATATGACTTGAACAGGTCGCTTTTCGAGCGCCTTGTTCTGAAAGGATTCCCCCACACTACTCTCACCCAGCAACACCGCATGCGGCCCGAAATCTCCACACTTGTTCACGAACTCACATACCCCGAACTCACTGATGCCGCTGGCACTCACGGCAGAGACGATATTCGTGGTGTCCAAGATAACATCATTTTCCTCAACCATGCTCACCCCGAGGACGGTGATATCAAAGTCAGTGATCGCAGCGATCCTGGTTCTGTAACTTCAAAACAAAACTCCTACGAAGTCAGCATGGTTCTGAAGATTGTCCGGTACCTTGCTCAACAAGGTTATGGAACAGATAATATTGTCGTCCTAACGCCTTATCTTGGGCAACTCTACAAGCTTTGGAAAGCTCTCAGGACAGACAATGACCCGGTGTTAAACGACCTCGACTCTTATGACTTGGTCCGTGCAGGGTTGCTCTCTCCTGACACTGCAAAGGCATCCAAAAGAAAGATAAGACTGGCTACCATAGGTATGAACTCCAACAGAATTAATGCCTGACGGTGACTGACTGGAGCAGACAATTATCAGGGAGAGGAAAGTGATATCGTGGTTGCTAGCTTGACACGATCGAATCCTGATGCTGCTATCGGCTTTATGAAGTCCCCTGAACATTTGAATGTCCTCTTGTCTCGTGCCCGGAATGGTTTCATTCATATTGGCAATATGGATACGTTCCAGAGCAAATCCCCTCTTTGGAGCGGTCTATTTGATCTTCTCAAACAGGCGTCACACATCTATGAAGGGTTTCCCGTCAAATGCGAACGTCATCCTGCGCGGAAAGCCATTCTGCGAGACACCAACGATTTCGATGAGCAATGTCCTGATGGAGGTTGTGTGGAGCCTTGGTGGGTGTTTTCTCGACAACATTTGGGTAGCCCGCTGACCTTGCTGCCTTCAGTGGTACTATGCTTAGTTGCAGCGTGCACCCTTGTCCTTCGAAGTGTCATCAATTTGTTGATCACTCCAAAGTGCTTTGTCAACAGTCATTATTTGGGAAATGTGCGGCGGATGTCCACAAAGTTTCATGGAAGTGTCATCGAGGGCCTCCCACAAAATGCACACCATGTGAGAAGGATGCAGCGTGGGCTGAAAAGCAATTACTGTGTGATGCAGCACTCCAGGAGAAACGTGATCTCGAGCAAGCTGCTCATGATACCCAAATGGCTGAAATGGACGCAAGGCTTAAAGTTGAGGCCGACGCTATTGCAGATGCCAATACTGTGAAGCAGAGAGAGGCTATGATCAAGCAGAAGGAACGAGAAATTCAAGAGGCAAAAGTTCATGTGCAGAAAACTGCAGGTTCCTCAATGGACGGCAGTGCAAACACATCTGAACCATCATCCTCTTTCACACAGAAATCCTCTAATCCTTTGTCTGCTCCTTCACAACCTCCCGACCAACAAAACTCTGCCGCTCGTGATGACTGGGAGTCACAGAAGAGGCTCTTGGGCGAGCAGAACAACGCGATTGATAGCATCATGGCAATGACTGGACTGGAAGGAGTGAAGTCGCAAGTCTTAGAAACCAAGGAGAAGCTAGACTTGATGAAACGCCAGGGAACCCCAGCAAACAAGGAGCGTCTGAATCTTGCGCTCTTGGGAAATCCAGGGACAGGTGAAAGCCTTCCTTTGAAATAATCTATTTGCGCTCAGTGCATGGTAACTTTCCCGCAGGGAAGACAACGGTCGCGAGGCTGTATGCTCAGTTTATCGAATCAATCCAAGTGCTTCCAGGGAACGCATTCAAGGAGACAACAGGAGCGAGTCTGGCACATGACGGTGTCGGTGGTGCAAAGAAGCTCATTGAAGATGCTGAAACTCGGCGGTGGTGCCATATTCATCAATGAGGCCTATCAGCTAGTTAGTGGACAGAGTGGTTCCAGTACCGACGTTCTCGACTATCTGCTAGCGGAAATGGAGAACTGGGTTGGAAGCCTGGTTTTCATCCTTGCTGGGTACAGCCGTCAGATGGAGAAATTCTTCAATCATAATCCAGGTCTTCCAAGTTGTGTCCCGCATAGATTCACCTTCGAGGACTACAGCGACGAAGACCTCCTTGACATGCTCGCTGATCTGGTGGATAAACAATATAGAGGCCAGATGAAGGTCGAAGATGGCATTCGAGGTCTCTATAGTCGAATTGCAGTCCGACACCTAGGCCGTGGTTGCGGCTGCGAAGGCTTTGGCAATGCCCGTGCACTGCAAAACATGTTTGCTGCAGATACGCCAGCGACAAGCTGCGAGGGTAGGAAAAGAGCGCAAGAATGGATCATCACCAGACAATTTCTTGCTCGTTAAGGAGGATCTCATTGGTCCCAATCCGGACACTGTTCTTCCGCACTGCCCTTCGTGGATAAAGTTGCAAAAGCTTACTGGTCTTGAATCCATGAAGCAATCTGTCAGCAACCTCTTCAATCTCATCAGGACAAACTATCATCGCGAGTTGGCAGAAAAGCACCCTCTCGACATGGCCCTTAATCGGGTTTTTCTTGGCTCCCCAGGGACTGGCAAGACCACCATCGCCAAACTCTATGGTCAAGCGCTAGCAGACCTAGGGCTTCTTAGTAACGGTGAAGGTTCGGTGTTCTGCTGACGAATGTTCGAGGATTATTACCTGACTGTCGTCTTTAGTCGTGATGAAGAATCCTTCAGATTTCGTCGGACAACATCTTGGGCACTCTGAACAGAACACTAAGGCCATCTTGGAGAGCACCATCGGAAAAGTCCTGGTCATTGATGAGGTGGGTATACATCTCCGCCTCCACCTTGTGGTTCTCACTGTCTTGTTAGGCATACATGCTACACAGTAAGAATGGTGGTGCCCAGGACCCCTACAAGACCGCTGTCATCGACACCATGGTTGCAGAGATACAAAATGTGCCGGGGGATGATCGTTGTGTCTTACTTTGGGATACAAAGAACAGATGGAGGACATGTTCAAGGCAGGTCACCTACGACTTCATGATAAATGACTGACTAACATGTGTTGGATCAGGACGTTAATCCTGGCTTTGCTCGGCGCATTGCGATTGAGGATGCTTTCATGTTTGAAGACTTCACCGAGCCCCAGCTACAGGAAATATTTGAATGCAAGCTAAAGGATCAAGACCTCGGCGCAACAGAGAAAGCAAAACAAGTAGCCATGGGTGTTCTGAGCCGAAGAAAGAACCGTCCGAACTTTGGAAATGGAGGAGAAGTGGAAAATATGCTGACTTTGCGAAACGATCGATATCTAAAGTGACAGGACATCAACACCTTCCCATCTGTCTCTGGATATTATCTTCGAACCAGAAGACTTTGACCCTAAGTGGGACCGCGATCAGCACTGCTGCGGCAAACTTGGCTCAGTTGTTTGAAGATATGGTTGGATGTGAAGCCGTTATCCAGAAGCTGGGAGATTATCAGAACATGGCTCAAGGGATGAAAGCATTCGGGACTGGATATGCGCAAGCAAATTCCTACCAGCTTCATTTTCAAGGGACCCCCTGGTAATCAAATCACGTCCAATGTTGTTCATGTGTTAATGCCTTCTCCTCAGGAACCAGAAAGACAACCATCGCAAGGAAATTCGGTCAAGTTTATTATGACATGGGCTATCTGGATGCTAAAACCTCGAAGAGTACTCACCAGTTCCTGGATTACCAAGCAAAACAAGATTGAGGCGCTCCTTGTTCACGGGGACGCCTTGTCGTTTCATCAAGTCAATATGGGCCTTGATACGGAGTACTTGTGCTTTCACTTCCTCAAGCCCTGTCAACTCCATGATACTGTCGATGGTGCTATTTTGTTCGCCATTGACTCGCTTCTGGTACAACCAATCCTGGTGGGCAGGCGACGTGGATGCTGCATTGTTCGATGACGTCGAGGAAGGTCCACTTTGTTGAGACTTTGATTGCTGGGAATTCGTCTGTGAAGTCGAAGGTTTTGTGCTTGGCTGCGGATTCAGCGATGACAACAGAGGATTAGGATTTGGTGGAGGAACGTTTGACTGTGGATTGGATGGAGGTGTGGGAGGTGCGGAAGGTGCGGAAGGTGCGGAAGGTGCGGAAGGTGTGGGGTGTGTCCTGGATGACGAAGCAGAATGGGCAGTGTTGGCGTGTGCCTGTGCATTTACAGCCGCCTTCTGTGCGTTGGCTCTAGCTGCCTCGATATCCTTGATTTTCTGTTGGTAGACATTGGCTCACTGCTGTGCAACCTGGGTGTCAGCTATCGCATCCATTTCCGCCTTGAACTTGGCATCCAGCTCAGCCATGCGTAAGTCGTGCTCCAACTGCTCCTGTTCACGTTGTATCAGACGTTGCAGTTCCTCCTCCGCTAGTTTCTGTGTCAGCTCAAGTTCGCGTTTTCGCTTCTCCTCCGCACGATTGGCTTCTTTGGTACAGTCAGGACAAGGATCTGGCTTTGACTGAAAACACGAGGCCCCGTCGCCTCAGTCGGCAATACGAGGGTCGTTATCCTTGGGATGGGTGTGGTCGATGAAGACGAAGTTGTTCTGGATCCCGCGAATGTCATCACGGCCCTGGGTCTTGGCAGCATCGGTGAGGTCGGGGTACGTGAGCTTCCTGATGAACGCTGAAATTTCCGGATGCATACAGTGTTGGGCTGTCAGAGTTTCATGAGGGAAGCCTCTGAGAACCAGGCGCTCGAACAGTGATCTGTTGAGTTCAAATCCATCGCCCTTTTCAACAGTCAGCTTGTAGTTGTTGACTTTGGGACGCAGCTGCCTGTGAAGAACCAACATCAGCAGGATATCCCAAAGATGACCATTGGCTCACGTACTTGTGATCGCCAATGAGAATCATCTGACTGGTACTCTCACCCATTGCAGTGAGGACGTGACTTTCGAGAATCTCACCAGCCTCCTCAATGAGAAGGACATCAGGTTTCGCCCCACGAATGTCTTGTGCGAACTTGGCTGCTCCAGTCGTTGTGCATCCAATGATTCTCTTCCCCATGAGGGTTGTGACCATCCCTTCTCTGAATTCACGTGTCAGTTGATCTCGACATTCGTTGTAGTTCTTGCCAAGTGTGCAAATCTCTTCGAGGATGGTTTTGCATATCTCCGACTTCCATTGCTCCAACATCTTCCGACGAGCGTCTAGAGGCATACCCCAGATATCAGCCGCCTGACGTACGTTGGGCTCGTCTTTGAACTGCCCAGCGCCAAATCCTCTGGACCACTGAAAGATGAGTTCTTCAGCGTCGACTGGTTTGCCCTTCTTGCTGACACGAGTCATTCCTGAATTATCTTCAGGTACGCGGAATGCATTAAAGAAGTTCGGTTCCTCGAACTCGATGTACATGAGGACGTCCTTGAAGTCAATCTTGGAGGCTATGAACCTGTCCATGGCGTCCTCTAGAGAGTCGCAGTGAAATCCCGATGAATTCTTCAGGTTGTCGATGATAGTCCAATCAGCTTTCGATTGGGTGACACGCTCTTTCTTCCCCGCAATGCCAAGATGGGCGACCTGCGCGTTTGCTCTGCCCGCCGAGACGGGCAATGTGAGTGTCAGGGATACTGATCTTCATGAGATCTTCCAGGAATTGATCCAGGGCGTGGTTCGTGTAGCAGACTACAAGGATGTTCTGTTCGGTGTGATCGTGGATAGCCTTCGCAAGCAGTGCGCCAATGAATGACTTCCCCAGTTCCTAGGGCATGTCAGCAAAATGGATATGCATAGGCAGTAGAGATTAACACTACCCTGGAGGGCCCTGGATAAGGGAAAGCCTCTGCGTGAGTCCTGCCAGAAGTGATGCCGCCTGAGACTTATCAAGCACAATACGAGATGAAGTCCCCAGGAGCTGCATGCAAATCCACAGAGGGATTCATAGTGATGGGTCGCATGATCTCAGTCGCAGTCACCGAGGTGCTGCTGATAAGGTTCCCGTCCTTCCAGAACAGAGCTCCTCCGAAAGCGGAATGAACTGAGTGTTCTGCAGAGCCTTCAAGACCGGATCGAAGGCAAAAATTGCAGTGTCGATCTGAATGAGCCGAATGGGATCGGATGACTGCAGTTGAAGGAGAGTCTTTGCGATGCTAGACTCCCCTTCCAACTGAATTATGATAACAGGTGGCTTCTGCGCAAGCAGTGCCTCGACACGATGAACCGTCGCGAGACTAAGAATTTGATTTCCCGAAAGTATGCAAACAAGAGACTGATGTTTGAGAATTTTGACACCCGCAGGATCTTTCTCGAGGTAATGCTTGCGCTGCTTGTCGGGGACATTCTTCATGACTTGAAATGTCTTTGCATTTGAGCTTGATGCCCCACCGAGTCTTTCTATCATCTGTACCGCTGTAAACACCCTCGAGTGTGACGTCATCAATGATGAGCCCACGATGACACCCTTTCTTCTTCCCTAAAGCGGGCTGGAGTTCTTCTCTCATCTCATGTAACATCTCTTCGCGCAGCAAGCGGAAGGTGTTATCCAGGTAGTCAGCTGTACGAGTTTCTTCGCCATCAGGATCCTCCAATACACTGCTCGGGCGAATGAAAGGAAGCTGCTGGCAGAGGATCTTGTCTGCAGTTGGAAGAATGGAGATCTCCCTGAAGTCGACGAAATCGTTATCATGCCAACCACCAGGTCCACCGACTGCAGTGGTAGGTGCACCGGAATTGAAGGTGGAAAGAATATGTTTGATGTGGTAGCCAATGTCTTTGATGGTCTGTTGCGATGAATTGAGAAGCCTTGTAAGGATACTAGGCTTCTTTGCGACGTCATGGTATGATGACGTATTCCCCGTAGTAGGGACATGAGGCGAAGGAGGAGCACCGCGAATGCTTCCTGGGCTGGCTCATTGAGCTACCTTGATCGAATGCTTGGCTGAAGGCACTCCAAAAAATTGGGGATCAACGATGGCGGTGAGCAAGTGATCCAAGACATCACCGAGGTCGGTGCTCGGAAGAGATATAACAGAAGCTTGGTTGCAGTGTCGTTGAGGAATTGGGAACTGGTATTGTGACGCATAGCAGCCTGAACTGCGTTTGAGCCATGGGAGCTCTCTACAATTTTGTTGATACAGGTTGCAGGGTCTTGCTGTGTACAAATCGCTTCCAATAGAGAGGGTAGCTTCGTGCATCGGCAGGGACTTTGCCTCTGATAATGTCATTGAAACGTTTATCAAGCTGGGCTGCTCGATTCATGAGAAGCAAGCTATGTGGCGTGAGTCGTGAGTGCTTGAGTACATGAGTGTTGAGAGCAAAATTGCGGGCGCTCGTGGTTAGGGCCTATATGGCCACGCG